>NW_023397362.1:204143-344398 GCF_011125445.2 Fundulus heteroclitus | reverse complement strand
TCATTATTTACTCTGTATTATTAGATAGGTCTGTTAGTTCCCCCCCCCCCTGTGTGTTTCTCCCCCGTCTGCCCCATAATTTTTTCTCCCTCAGCAAAGCAACCAGGTAATTAGCAAATCCCATTCACATGTGTCTCCTTATATAGCGTATAGCCTGCACCTGTTCTCAGCTCCGTTTAAGCTGTCAGTTTGTTTTTATTTGTTACTGGGTTCTTTGTTGGCTACCATTCTCCATGCCTTGTTTGCTTCATCCTGGTTCTGGGTGCTGATTGTCATTCTCATTAAAGCTTTCAAGTTTATCATGCTGCTACCAAAATTTGTCTACATCTGGTCCTAAACAAAAAAATTATGAAAAGCGGAGGCACACCTTTGAAAAATTTTTAAGGCAAAACCTCAAACAGAGTGTTTCCTGTTTGACATTGTCATGATTTTGTTGTGGATGAACCCGGACACAGCACGCACACACAGGGGAGTCGTTAAGACAGTTTATTGCAGGTGGATGGTGGTGACATGAGAAACCAGTTTACCAGTCGGAGGTGAAGGATGAAAGAGCTGGATGGCAGGTACAGAGTCCCAAAAACATGAGCAATAATCCCAAGGCAAAGTGGAGGCTGCTGCGGAACAAGGAACGAGACCAAGACGAAGTGATCAAAAGTTAGCAGCGCAGCCAAACCAAAACCCAAACCTGACGAGACAGGAACCAAGGCGGGGAAAACAGGAGCAGACAGGCATGATGGTCAGGAACAAACACTACGAGCCAGCGACGAGGAAACAAACGAGGTGAGTTTAAAAAGGGAGCCTGACAGGTGACGAGAATGAAGGCTATTAGTGTCCAGACAGGTGTGACTAATTGCTGAAGGAGGGTGAGCCGAGTGAACTGCAAAAATGACAAGAAAAGAAACCAGACAAAACCTAAACCATGACAGACATAATGGAAAAATTAAAAGCAATCAAAAAATATGTCAGGGAGAATATTGTAGATATCCACAATTCTAATTCCTTTGGTGCAATTTCCAGATTGAAGGTTCAACGTTTGGTTTGAAACTGCATATACTGTATATAAATGGGTCGACTTGCTTAAGCTGAGGAGTATATGGTTGCAGCAGCTCAGTGAGACAGCGGGGGCAATACCATGTAATGCTTTAACAACAAACAAAAGGACTTTAAAATAAATCCTGAAATGTCAACCAGTGCAACAAGGTTAAACAAGTGACAAGCAATTTCAGTGTTGTGCAATTGCAGTGTTTTAAGTTATTTAATGTTTAATAAATAACTCTCTGTCTATTAGGTATTGTCCAGTGAATATCAGCCTAAGAGATAATATCAGAACCATAGTTGAAAGGGATGATTCGAGCACTGGCGTTATCTTAACAGCAAAACTCTGCACACATAGAATAAATGAGTGACAAGTTCTCTTCAAGTTCAAGAATGTATTAACAGAAAAAAATGAACATCCACAGAACATCAGTATAGAATGCTGTTTATTTCAATTAACACTATGTTTCAATAAAAACCTCTGTACGAGGCTTTTACTTAACTACTAAGCAAAATGAAGATAAAAAGAGCTAAGAAACAATCTAGACACAAAAAGAAACAAAAGACAAAACAAAGTGGTTGATCATCATCAGCATCATCAGAATAATTCAGTGAATCCTGATTCACTGCAGATCTGAGTTAAAGAACCAAAGTTCATCTTAAAGAATGTTAATTGTGGGTCTGAAGTAGTTTAACTAATTCAGAACATTTGGTATGTGTTTAACCCAGTCACAATGCAAATCCTGAGTTAAACAAAACATTATTTTATAAAAATAACATTTTAAAGAATGATTTTCTCAGTAAACATCAGTAAACGCTCAATTTTATTAATGCAAATATACCTCCGGGAGGCTAGGGGTCGATGAAGCGATCGGTCGCTAAAATCGGCTAATCTAAAGAAACACAAAAACACCTTTGAATCAACATTAATATTCCATATTAATGTGGCAATAATGCTCATTGCTATATCAAAACAATGGTGGAGCGAACAAAACAAACCTTATGTTTGAAACAAACCGTATATCTGGGAGGAGCAGAAGTTATCCGGAAGCTAATAGCAATAGGCTAGCGGACATTCGGCACTAATTTAAAAAACTTCTGCTTTATTTTAGTCGTAATGAGCGGACCGGATGACACAAACATCAATAGCCCATCAATTTATAAAACCCTAGTGGAGATAACATTTTTATAAACCATAAAACACACTTGAATTACATCGGCAATGGCATGGTTTAAAGAATGCTACCGGGAGCTACCCTGTAAGCTCCATGTGTTCCAAAACACAGTGAAAATGCATTAAGTAACCTTCTAAATAACCCATTTAACTTTCCCTGTTTATTTCTCTGCCAAACCTGTTGGTGCCTCTGTGCCATTTTGGTTCACTTTGGGTCTCCAAGGCAAAACAGTACTCCAAGGACACGTTGGTTATTTCAACAGCGGGCATGGGGCTCTGAGCTAGCTGAAACGTGGTCGGAGCAGGCCACGAGTTGCAGTCGAGTCCCAGCATGCAGTAGGCCATCTCAGTCCAGATTTTGCTCTCAGCTTGGGAAAATGGGTTCTGTGCTGGCTGCTCTGGCTCTGTCTGGGTCCGTTTTGCTGCAACAGTTGATTTGGCCGTCAGGTCCTCCGCTCCGCACAGGACAAAACACAATTTCCCCTTTTGGTCGCTCCATTGAAGCAACGGAAATGAGTTTCACAGAAAGCACATTTTACTCAGCTTGTTGTTAGCTTTTGAGCCCCATGTGAGGCCGTGTGGCTGGCTTGCTCCCCAGAGTGGATCCTCTCCTTCAGAATCCAAGGCAAGAAGAGTATAATACCCGTTTACACTATCCCTTTTTAACCGGCTGAGACCAGTCCGAGCTCGGTAACCGAGATACCATCGAGTGTAAATGGAACGCAAGCTGAACTCAATCAAGCCAGACACAACCGGACTGTGCTTAAATGCAGCCCAGTTCCAGGTGTGGGCTCGGCCTGTTTTTTCCTCTGGCCCGGTTCTCTAATAAACAAAGAGTGCATGAGCGACCGCGTCAACTCCGTGTGGTCAGCTGACATTTCAGACATTCATAAAAATACTAGCTTCCCTACTGTGCCACACGATTTCCAGTGATGATCCTGTTTAGTAGTGTGATGAACCTCAGCATCTGTTGTTGTTTCTTGCGTCTGAAAATCCTTATTAGACGTTCGTTTGTCTTATCCATTTCCCAAAAGCCAACTCTGTCAAGTAAATTCACCAAAAGTTGCCGTCTTCGCCTGACTCTCCACAAACAATGACATATCACAATTATAACCAAGCATGACTGCCTGAATGTTACGGGCACCGCCATTTTGATTTGTTTGGTCCCGCCTTCAATCCCAGAGAGTAGTAGTACCGCAGATCATCACTAGGAGCCGAGGAGCAGAGATAGAGTGATATGTAAACAGTCGTTAAAACCAAGCTCGGCTTGGTTAACTGATCCAAGCTCGGACCGAGCTCGGCATGGATCGGTTTAACAAGGGTAGTGTAAATGGCTTAAGATAGCGAGGTGAAGTCTGGCTTCATAGCAGGCACCCTGCTGAGAGAGGCTGTTTCTGTGTGGAATGTGTGAAATTCCTTCGCTTCACACCCATTTTGATTTCTTCTCAGGTTACATGTTGTTCCCAATTCAATCTGAATGTTGCCATGGCTTGATGGCACAACACAAGGGAACACCATATTAGGTGAAAAATAGGCATGTGTCAGTTTTGCAAAAACAGATAACCAAATATTTTATTATGAAAGGCCTTTTATTATACTAAGCCCTGACCTGAGGTGAAATAACTAAGGAATGAATTAGAAATCCATAAAGATCACATTACAAGTATTGAAGGAGAATTTAAGACTGAAAAAAATCAGTCCTAGGAAACACGGTTTTGACTATGGAAAAGAAATTGGTTCATATTTTTACCAAATATCAAATGAAGGCCACTGGCTAAAGAATAACTGAGGCAATTGGTAGAGCAAATGCACATAGAAACACACACAATCTGTTTTTCTGTGTGCTCAACAGGCTACATGTTTGTTCAGGACATGAGTCCTCCTCTCCATGACATTTGAAACCAGCAAAGAAGACTACAAGATATTAAGCTAAAACCAGGTGTCTTAATTCTGGATGAAATGGCGATCACAACGAGCATGAAGCTGCACCCAGGAACAAGGAAGCTTTTTGGATGTGTCATTGCCTGCGCATTCAGGAGAGCAGCAACACATGTTTTTATGTTGACAGGAAGCACAACAAGATGGAAGCAAGTGGTGGCTTACCATTTCAGTGGTAATTCCATTAATTGGGAAAATTACAAGCCAATTATCGTAGAAATAATCGAGAGAGCACCTTCAGACTTTTTGTGGTAAACATCACCACTGACAGTCCAAATCTAGCTATATGATGGTCGTTTGGACGACAAAATATATATCCAAACAACACCCAGCAAGACCAAATAAAAAGCAGGAAAAATGTTAACACAATGTTGAGCCATCAGTCTGGTCCAGTTAACTGAGAAGCTGAGAGGACCAAGCAAGGCCCAGTACATTCTTCAGCGAGCTCTCAAATGCCATGTATACGCTAAACGAAGAAGCCAGTCTGTTACAAAGCATGCTTCCTTTAATGTCAGAATATGCAAAGAAAAATAACCAGCATTGGTTATTTTAACCTTTTTGACAATGCTAAGATAATATAAAACAAATGCATTTCCTGACATGCAGTGAATACCAACTTTGTGAAGGCTATAGTGGTTAAGTGCTGTTCAAACTTCTTGATGATTGCACTTCTCTTTATGCAACGAAGGCACAAATGGTTAATAACATTACTTAGAAATAGAAAACCAGAAAAAAATATATATTTTATATTGGTTTCAATGTATAACACCCTCAAGCCCTGCCGTACTGTTTGTGATGCTTCCATAGCATAAGTTGTTTTACTGGAAGCCTAGGGTAATGAAAGAATAAAAAAAGTAGTGTGTGTTGGAAATGTCTTAAATAAAATGTACAACATTTAAGGAAATCTCTCAGAGAACACAGTTAGATCCCATATAAGTGAATGTTAACTTGAAGCAAAATAAGTGTTGGTTGTTGAAACTCGAACTTCACAGATGTGTGAAATACAGCTTTTCATTCATTTTATTTGCTTTGGGAATTAGACACTGAGATGGAGCACATAGCATTTGCAGAATGTGCTCATATTGGCCTACATTGTAGTAGCCTTTTTATTTTAATCATGTTAGAAGACATTATGCTATAAGAACCTGACACTCCCACATTCAAACTGATTCAAACCCTGTACCACAAATATTAGGATCCACATGTAGATCAACCTGTTAAGATTTCGTAGGATGTAAAAAAAAAGCCATATGAGCACTTTTGTTATGTTTTGGTTTAGGAAGGACGTAAATATAAACTGGTAGGTGCAAGATTTTAATAATGAGGGAAAAAATGACCAGGTACAAAGAAACAATCCATGAGAAAGAATGACAAAAAATGACAAAAAAAATAATCCCATCATCCCCACCCTTTGCACATTACTACAAACACGTCGCCCCAGTAGCATGCATACACACGCGCACAAAAACACCCACCCACACATATTATTCTGCTGACTATGTTTTTATTCCCAAGACTTTCCTCCATATTAACTATATATTGGGATATGTCAAGCAGAACTGACTTATTGCGTGCAGCGTAACCTTATGTGGCCATCAGCAGGTGAGCTTGTGCTTTGTGATGGTATTTCTGGTTAAGCAGAATAATGATTGCTTAATTAAATATCCTCTGTTAAGGGAAGAAAACTGTAAGATGTGTAATACATTGATTGTTACTAACAAAATGTATATTTACTGTTATGCTTTCTAATTTAAAATGTTTTGCTGTCTTTGATTTGGAGATGCATTTGTTACAGCAGTGGAGAAAATAATTATTGATCAAAACAGATAATTAAACTTTGTACACACTTGTGTTGTCTCGACGTTCTTGTCATAAAACCTTGTATTTTTATGATGATAAACCATTACAAAATATCTTCATTTGAGAATGTAAAATGTGTTTAAATGGATCACAGTTTTTAGGTAAAAACCTCTTTGAAAATGAGCATGAAGTGAAAATATTAATTTGTTTAAAGTGATGATCTGAATAATTAATAGTGAAGATTACCAAACTAATATGAGCTAAAATACAAAATGCCTAAAAATGTCAGATTATTGGTATCTTGTATTTATGAGTCTATGCTGATCAGTGCTTGCATTGTATTTATTATCAAGCATAATAATATTACAAATATTCAACTGCTTTTTTTCTGACTGTATAAAATAGTGTGTTCTGTTTAACTTTTACCTGTTGAACATTTCTCTGCAGGTTGGCACACTGTCAGGTGTCAGATGTGTCACAACCCCTTTAAATGCTGGGATGAATTATACTGCAACTGTCATTCGGGATCCACTTTCTGTAGCGATCATCAAGAATGTGATCACTGTTGTCCTCTCCCTTGCAATCATATACCTTAATGCCACTCTGGTTCACACATTTAGAAAACATCAGGTAGGCTATCAATTTTGTCTACGTCCATTTTTATATAACTTTGCACAGTCAATTCAAATGTGCCTAAATCAATTATGTACGTTTGTATGTGTGTGTGTGTGTGTGTATGTATCTATCTATCTATCGATCGATCGATCGATCATGGTTTTTGTGTGATAGCCTAAGTAGCCCACACTAAGTTGTCTTTTGTGAAAAGTTACATTTCAAAAGGTAAATATAGTTAAATATAGAGAAGTTAGGTTACAATTATAGGAATATTATTTTTTATTTGTTGTACTTTCTGTTTAAAATGTGAACTGAGCAAAGAAATGACAGAATAAGAAAATGAGCCCATTGGGAATTTTTAATTTACACATATCTGCATTATCTTCACAAATATCTATTTAAGATGGAGAATGATCCTCAAAATGTGTTGTTTTATTCAATCATTATTGGTTTTACTCCTGCTGTTACAAATAATGCAGTTATAAAACGTTTGCTGAACTTTGTGATCTGAAAATTCAAAACTAAAATTTAAAACTAAAGGTAAATTTAAAACTTAACAAGAGTTGTGAAACTGAAATACAAAAACTTTTAACTCACAACGGCAAGAGCATTCAAAAGGAGAACTTTGTAACAATAATTAACTGGAAATGAATATAACCCACCTTACAAATACCACTAGGAAACAACATGTTTTGTAGATCCTCCAAAAGAAAGAGGTATCAGGCAAAAATAGAAATTTAATGACTTTCTTGCATCATTAGTGAGAGGTTACACACCATTAAGATATTGCTTTTATTGACCTTGTCACATTGTGGTATTTACAAAAACATTTTCAAATAAAATGCCAGAAAGGGAAAAATGGTTCTTTAACAAATTGGTATCAAGATTGTTTGTTATTTGCTTAAGAACTCTAAACTAAAAGGTAAACTTGCTAACCAAATATTTCATTCTTTTTTATTTTCTAAAAAAAATCTTGTCCTTTGTTTCAGGTTTTCAACACAAACTCTCGTTACATCCTTTATATCCACCTGGTAATCAACGATATCATCATGCTGGCATTGCTGATCCTCCTCCAAGTCCTGAGTTACATATTGTTCACACTCAATGTCTCATTCTGTATTATATTGCTAACGTTTGCCATACCTTCCAACCTAAACAACCCCTTAACGCTTGCGGCCATGGCTTTAGAGTGTTACCTGGCCATATGCTTCCCTCTGCGCCACCCCCAGATCTGTACGGTCAGGAAAACCTACATTGTGATTGCTGTGATATGGTTTCTAAGTTTACTAACATTCCTACCAGATGTGTTCATAGTGATGGCCACAAGACCTGCAGAGTACTTTCATTCCAGGATTTTCTGCATATGGGCTAACATTTTCACAAGCCCGATCCTTGCAGAAAAGAAATATGTGTCCGAAATTGTGTTTCTAGTCATTGTTTGGCTCATTCTCTTCTATACATACTTCAGGATTCTTTTCACTGCAAAGGCTGCTTCAGAAAATGCAAAGAAAGCGAGGAACACCGTCCTACTCCATGGCTTCCAGCTGTTGCTGTGTATGCTAAAGTATGTCTATAATATAACAATAGCTGGCCTTTCAAGTTTGTTTCCGAATGATATTCTGACTATTCGATATGTAATTTCAATACTGATTCAGGTTATGCCACGTCTCATCAGTCCGATGGTTTATGGTATAAGGGACAAGATGTTCAGAGAGTACTTGAAACGATATCTGTTGCTCACCAATACGAATGTTAATCCAGAAAAGATTTAAATAAGACCAACATAATGTCGTATCATTTCAAGAACCCTTTTCAACAGCCAGCAAACTTTTGTGGGGTGCATTCTTTATTTCAGTTTACCACAGAAAACAGGCCCAGTGTGAAAGTAGTATGGTGGGAAGGTTGATTTGACTGAATTTCCTCAGTATGATGATTCAGTCATCCCTTGGTTTAAATTTTGTTTCAGTGTTCTTAAAACAAAGTGGGAAGTTATGACTGATTTCTGTCATGAATCAGGGATTAATGTAGAATTAAAAGTTTCCGTGGCATTGTCCTTAAAGGTGCGTTTTCTTACGATGTCCCTTTGGCTAAATGAGTCACTGGAAATTATGCTTTCAAAGGTAAAAAAAATATCAAATAGGGAAACATCAGGTTTATGTACCTCCTGGTCACTGTAAGGTTTGGTTAAGCAAAGATGTGAATGAAAAAGATATTGAAATTAAATGAGCAGATAGTTGTGTCCTTTAAGGTTGTAATTACTTCTTATGCAAGGCAGTGTGGTAGGAAAGTCAATCTATAACTGACCTTTTGAATAAGACTAGACTTTTGAATAAGGAAACTGTGAAGTGTCAAGTTCCAGCACTTTGAGAAACAGAGCAGAGATCATCTAGGTGGAAGTAATCGCTTGGTCCAGCTGCAGCCCATCTGCCCTGTCTGTGTCTCCCCTCTGATTTTGCCTCTCACTAATACCTGACAGCGGCATTGCCATGAGACAAAAACAAAGACAGTCATATCCTATTCATTATCTCGCACAGCAAATACGCCAACATTGACCTTGGCAATCAGCGGGCAGCAGAGCGGATGTGCAGCTCTCGTGTCTCCAGGGCTCACATGTCTGAAATGGCGTCATGTCATAGTGACTTTAGGATAATATTCCAATAACAGGCAGGCACACATAAATGGTTAATAACATGGCTTTAAGGCAAAACACCCTTATGTCCTGGTGTGCTGTTTGTGATGCTTACATAGCATAAGTTATCCTAACCTGACCCTAGCCAAATTAATTCCGCTCCGCCTAGCTCCACTCATCCATCTGGAACAGATCCATAGGAATGGCGTTTCAGAAGGCTGGGCCTTATCAAAAATCCTTGCATATGATTGGATAAGCCACTTGTCTGTCATCTTTATCGACGTGCTATTTCAACCACTCACACCGAAGCCAACCCGTGACGCTGATGAGAGCGACGCAGGAAAAAAACAAAACTTGCCAAATCCCGTCGGGAGAAGGGCGAAAACATCGTTTCCACCAACAAAAGTCTTCAGAGCCGTCAATTCAATTCAATTTTATTTATATAGCGCCAAATCATGAAACATGTCATCTCAAGGCACTTTACAAAGTCAAGTTCAATCATATTATACAGATTGGGTCAGATTATACAGATTGGTCAAAAATGTCCTATATAAGGAAACCAGTTGATTGCATCAAAGTCCCGACAAGCAGCATTCACTCCTGGGGAACCGTAGAGCCACAGGGAGAGTCGTCTGCATTGTACATGGCTTTGCTGCAATCCCTCATACTGAGCAAGCATGAAGCGACAGTGGGAAGAAAAACCACCCATTAACGGGAAGGAAAAACCTCCGGCAGAACCGGGCTCAGTATGAACGGTCATCTGCCTCGACCGACTGGGGTTACAGAAGACAGAACAGAGACAAAACAAGAGAAACAAAAAAGCACAGAAGCACACATTGATCTAGTAATCTGTTCTACATTAGATGGTAGTAGCGGGTGAGCCGTCTTCTCTGGATGATGTCACAGTTAACAGAACGCCAGACCAGGTGTACCTACTATGAAGAGAAAAGAGAGAGAACAGAAAGTTAAAGCAGAAATGACAACACATAATGCATAATTGAAGAACAGTAGAACTCAATATAGTGAGAAAATTAGATCCTGATATACTCCAGTAACCTAAGCCTATAGCAGTAAAACTATAAAGGTAGCTGAGAGTAACATGAGTCACTAGTTATAATTTTTGTCAAAAAGAAAAGTTTTAAGCCTAGTCTTAAAAGTAGACAGGGTGTCTGCCTCACGGACCAAAACTGGGAGTTGGTTCCACAGGAGAGGAGCCTGATAGCTAAAGGATCTGCCTCCCATTCTACTTTTAGAGACTCTAGGAACCACCAGCAGACCTGCGGTCTGAGAGCGAAGTGCTCTGTTAGGAACATACGGGGTAATCAGAGCTCTGATATATGATGGAGTTTGATTATTAAGGGCTTTATACGTTAGAAGAAGAATTTTAAATTCTATTCTTGATTTAACAGGAAGCCAATGAAGGGAAGCTAAAATTGGAGAAATATGATCCCTCTTGTTGATTTTCATCAGAACTCTTGCTGCAGCATTTTGGATCAGCTGAAGGCTTTGAACTGCATTTTGTAGACTTCCTGATAGTAAAGAATTACAATAGTCCAGCCTTGAAGTAACAAATGCATGGACCAGTTTTTCAGCATCACTCCTGGACAGAATGTTTCTAATTTTGGCGATATTCCGAAGGTGAAAAAAGGAAACTCTGGAAACCTGTTTAATATGGGATTTAAATGACATGTCTTGGTCAAAAATAACACCAAGATTTTTTACTTTATTACCAGAGGCCAGGTTAATGCCATCCAGATTAAGTGATTGATTAAGAACTTTTTTTTTTAAGACTCTGGCCCAAAGATTACAACTTCGGTCTTGTCAGAATTTAGATGCAGGAAATTTAAAGTCATCCAGCTTTTGATGTCATCAAGACATGACTGCAGTCGAAGTAATTGATTGGATTCATCAGGATTTATGGATAAATATAGCTGAGTATCATCAGCATAACAGTGGAAATTAATCCCATGCTGTCTGATAATTTTGCCTATCGGAAGCATATATATAGTAAAGAGAATTGGTCCAAGGACTGAACCCTGTGGTACTCCACAGGTGACCCTAGAGTTTGAGGAAGATTTATTATTAACATGAACAAATTGGAATCTGTCTGACAGATAAGATTTAAACCAGCCTAATGCTTTCCCCTTAATCCCTACAGTATGTTCAAGTCTTTGTAGGAGAATATTGTGATCAACTGTATCAAACGCAGCACTGAGATCTAACAGGACAAGTATAGACACAAGTCCATTATCTGAGGCCATGAGAATATCATTAGTGACCTTCACCAGAGCTGTTTCAGTGCTATGATGAGCTCTGAAGCCTGACTGAAACTCCTCAAGTAGGTCATTACTTTGTAAATGTTCACAAAGTTGATTAGCAACTACTTTCTCAAGAATTTTAGATAAGAAAAGAAGATTAGATATAGGTCTGTAATTTACTAACTCATCTTGATCAAGAGAAGGTTTCTTAAGTAAAGGTTTAATAACAGCTACTTTCAAAACCTGTGGTACATATCCATTTACTAAGGATAGATTAATCATGTCTAAAATAGTGCCACTGATCAAAGGGAATATGTCCTTAAACAACTTGGTTGGGATTGGGTCTAACATACAGGTAGAAGGTTTAGATGAAGCTAAAAATTTTAGATAGCTCAGAAAGCTCTACTGCTTCTAAACAGTTCAAACACTGCGCAGATTCTAAAGATTCCTCCAATGCTGCCTCACTTACTGAGGACGAGGTAATCATGTTTGGGAGGATGCCAATTATTTTATTTTTAATGGCATCAATTTTATTTATGAAGAATCCCATAAAATCATTACTACTAAGAGCTAAGGGAATGGATGGATCAACAGAGCTGTGGCTCTGGGTAAGTTTGGCAACTGTACTAAAGAGAAATCTAGGATTATTTTTATTCTCTTCAATTAATGATGAAAAATATGCTGTTCTAACTCTGCGAAGGGTCTTGTTATACAACAATAGACTGTTCTTCCAGATTAAGTAGGATTCCTCTTGGTGTGTAGAGCGCCATTTTCTCTCCAATTTCCTAACATTGTGCTTCAAGGAACGCAGCTCTGAATTAAACCAAGGAGCCAGCTTCCTGTGAATAATCACCTTCTTTTTCAAGGGAGCTACATTGTCTAATGCAGAACGCAATGAGGAAGTCACATTGTTAGCAAAGGTATCGATTTGTGAATGGGAAGAAACAGCAATGCTGCCATCTACAGGGCATTTCTGCAATACTGAGGATATTAAAAAGGGGGCAGACTCTTTAAGTTTTGATACAGCATTATCCGATAAAAATCTACTATAATGGAACCCTCTTTTGGGGGTGGAGAATTCAGTTAGATTAAACTCAAATGTTATTAAAAAATGATCAGACAGGACAGGGTTGTGAGAGAATACTGTTAATTCTTCACAATCAATGCCATATGTCAGAACAAGGTCTAAAGTATGGAGCCGAGAGTGCGTCGGTTCATGCACATTTTGAGCAAAACCAATTGAATCTAGGATAGTTTTAAAGGCTACACTAAGGTTATCACATTCAGTGTCAACATGGATGTTAAAATCACCCACTATAATAACCTTATCAGTATTTAACACCAAATCAGATAAGAAATCTGACAACTGATCCAAAAACTGAGTGTAAGGGCCTGGTGGACGATACAAAACAACAAACAGAAGAGGTTTTATTGCTTTGCAGTTTGGATGAGGGAAACTGAGGGTTAAATGTTCAAAAGAACTGTAATTATTAGTTGGCCTGGGACTAATTAATAAATCAGACTGAAAGATAGTTGCCACTCCTCCTCCTCTTCCCACAGATCTGGGAATGTGGAAATTTGAATAACTGGAGGGGGTTGACTCATTTATACTAACGTAGTCCTCTTGTAGCCAGGTTTCTGTGAGACAAAACAAATCAATCTGATTATCAGAAATCAATTCATTAACTAACAAGGTCTTTGGAGGGAGAGACCTTATATTTAATAGACCACATTTTATTATTTTATTTTTAGGTTCAAGGTGAACCATATTGATTTTTATTAGGTTTTTATGATTTGTTCCTTTTAGATCAGTTTTTGATCTGTTAAGTTTTGGCCGTGGGAAAGACACCGTCTCAATAGGATAATGGGTAGGTAACAATACAGAAGCTGCAGAGAGGTGTGTTAAACTATGGCTCTGCTTCCTGGTCTGGACCCTGGGTTGTCAGCATTTAGGAGAACTAATAAATCCGGCCAGATTCCTAGAAAGAAGAGCTGCACCTTCCAAAGTAGGATGGATGCCGTCTCTCCGGATCAGACCAGGTTTTCCCCAGAAAGTTCTCCAGTTATCAATGTAGCCCACGTCGTTTTCTGGACACCACCAAGACAACCAGCGGTTGAATGATGACATGCGGCTAAACATGTCATCACTGGTCAGATCAGGCAGGGGACCAGAGAAAATTACAGAGTCCGACATAGTTTTAGCAAACTCACAAACCGAAGCAACACCAACTTTGGTGACCTCTGATCGGCGTGACCGGGTGTCATTACCGCCAGCGTGAATAACAATTTTGCGGTATTTACGCTTATCCTTAGCCAGTAGTTTTAGGTAGGATTCTATGTCGCCTGTTCTGGCCCCTGGTAGGCATTTAACTATGGTCCCTGGTTTCTTTAGTGCCACATTTCTCATTATGGAGCTGCCAATAATTAAGGTCGGCTCCTCGGCGAGATTGTCGCTCAGAGGGGAAAATTTATTAGAAACGCAGATGGGTTGGTGGTGATCTGGGGTCTGTAATCTAGAGCTATGCTTCCTACGAACTGTCACCCAGCCAGCCTGGTTACCAGGCTGCTCGGGTGCTACTGCTTTAGGTTCGCTACGTGAAGTTACTCTATGCGGCTCCGCGCTAGCAAAGAGCGGCTATCAGCTGGTTTTCAACAGCACGGAGCCGGGTCTCCAATTCTGACACCCTCGCCTCCAACGCTACAAAAACACTACATTTATTACATGTACCATCATCACTAAAGGAGGCAGAGGAATAACTGAACATCTGACACAGAGAGCAGCAGATAGGAGACTTAGTCAGAGACGGAGAAGCCATTATGAGGCTAAGGCTTGGCTAGCGCTAGGCTAACGCCCTATTATCACGCCAAAGAACAAACCGTGTGAAACACGAGGAGTTCCCAAACGTGATGAGCAGCCACAGACAATGTTTTAAAAGTGCTTATGTTTGGAAACAGATGTTACAGCAAAGAGGTTTAAAGATAAAAAGCGAGAGAGCCTGGAGCAAAGCTCCGTCGTTCACACAGCAACAACAGGAAGTGACACAATACGCCTTAACGCAAACAGGAAGTCCGCGAGCCAATCACAAAAAGTTCTCTGATGTTTTTTAATGAAACAATATTAGGTAGATTGTACAACACGGAAGAAATGGCAACATCAATGTTAACGCTTGCTTCCTTGATGTCTGAATCAAAACAGTCTCACGGTGGCTTCTCCACTACGTCACATCTATGAAACTCCAGCCTTGCGTCCTGAGTGAAGCTAGGCGGAGCTAAGCGGAACGAAATTCATCTGGCTCGTCAGGTTAAAGTTATCCATCCACTCATCCATTTTCCAACACGCTTATCCCTATTGGGGTCACATGGGGTGCTGGTGCCTTTCTCCAGCTGAGGTGGGGTACATCCTGGACAGTTCTAGCATAAGTTATTTTATTGGCAACTTAGGGTAATGAAAGAATAAAAAAAAGTAGTGTGTGTTGGAAATGTCTTAAATAAAATGTACAACATTTAAGGAAATCTCTCAGAGAACACAGTTAGATCCCATGTATGTGAATGTTAACTTGAAGCAAAATAAGTGTTGATTGTTGAAACTCGAACTTCACATATGTGTGAAATACAGCTTTTCATTCATTTTATTTGCTTTGGGAATTAGACACTGAGATGGAGCACATAGCATTTGCAGAATATGCTCATATTGGCCTACATTGTAGTAGCCTTTTTATTTCAATCATGTTAGAAGACATTATGCTATAAGAACCTGACACTCCCACATTCCAACTGATTCAAACCCTGTACCACAAATATTAGGATCCACATGTAGATCAACCTGTTAAGATTTCCTAGGATGTAAAAAAAAGCCATATGAGCACTTTTGTTATGTTTTGGTTTAGGAAGGACCTAAATATAAACTGGTAGGTGCAAGATCTTAATAATGAGGGAAAAAATGACCAGGTACAAGGAAACAAACCATGAGAAAGAATGACAAAAAATGACAAAAAAAATAATCCCATCATCCCCACCCTTTGCACATTACTACAAACACGTTGCCCCAGTAGCATGCATACACACACGCGCAAAAACACCCACCCACACATATTATTCTGCTGACTATGTTTTTATTCCCAAGACTTTCCTCCATATTAACTATATATTGGGATATGTCAAGCAGAACTGACTTATTGTGTGCAGCGTAACCTTATGTGGCCATCAGCAGGTGAGCTTGTGCTTTGTGACGTTATTTCTGGTTAAGCAGAATAATGATTGCGTAATTAAATATCCTCTGTTAAGGGAATAAAACTGTAAGATGTGTAATACATTGATTGTTACTAACAAAATGTATATTTACTGTTATGCTTTCCAATTTAAAATGTTTTGCTGTCTTTGGTTTGGAGATGCATTTGTTACAGCAGTGGAGAAAATAATTATTGATCAAAACAGATAATTAAACTTTGTACACACTTGTGTTGTCTCGACGTTCTTGTCATAAAACCTTGTATTTTTATGATGATAAACCATTACAAAATATCTTCATTTGAGAATGTAAAATGTGTTTAAATGGATCACAGTTTTTAGGTAAAAACCTCTGTCATCTTTGAAAATGAGCATGAAGTGAAAATGTAAATTTGTTTAAAGTGATGATCTGAATAATTAATTGTGAAGATTACCGAACTAATATGAGCTAAAATACAAAATGCCTAAAAATGTCAGATTATTGGTATCTTGTATTTATGAGTCTATGCTGATCAGTGCTTGCATTGTATTTATTATCAAGCATAATAATATTACAAATATTCAACTGCTTTTTTTCTGACTGTATAAAATAGTGTGTTCTGTTTAACTTTTACCTGTTGAACATTTCTCTGCAGGTTGGCACACTGTCAGGTGTCAGATGTGTCACAACCCCTTTAAATGCTGGGATGAATTATACTGCAACTGTCATTCGGGATCCACTTTCTGTAGCGATCATCAAGAATGTGATCACTGTTGTCCTCTCCCTTGCAATCATATACCTTAATGCCACCCTGGTTCATACATTTAGAAAACATCAGGTAGGCTATCAATTTTGTCTATGTCCATTTTTATGTAAATTTGCACAGTCAATTCAAATGTGCCTAAATCAATTATGTACATTTGTATGTGTGTGTGTGTGTGTGTGTGTGTATGTATCTATCTATCGATCGATCGATCGATCATGGGTTTTGTGTGATAGCCTAAGTAGCCCACACCAAGTTGTCTTTCGTGAAAAGTTACATTTCAAAAGGTAAATATAGTTAAATATAGAGAAGTTAGGTTACAATTATAGGAATATTGTTTTTTATTTGTTGTACTTTCTGTTTAAAATGTGAACTGAGCAAAGAAATGACAGAATAAGAAAATGAGCCCATTGGGAATTTTTAATTTACACATATCTGCATTATCTTCACAAATATCTATTTAAGATGGAGAATGATCCTCAAAATGTGTTGTTTTATTCAATCATTATTGGTTTTACTCCTGCTGTTACAAATAATGCAGTTATAAAACGTTTGCTGAACTTTGTGATCTGAAAATTCTAAACTAAAATTTAAAACTAAAGGTAAATTTAAAACTTAACAAGAGTTGTGAAACTGAAATACAAAAACTTTTAACTCACAACGGCAAGAGCATTCAAAAGGAGAACTTTGTAACAATAATTAACTGGAAATGAATATAACCCACCTTACAAATACCACTAGGAAACAACATGTTTTGTAGATCCTCCAAAAGAAAGAGGTATCAGGAAAAAATAGAAACTTAATGACTTTCTTGCATCATTAGTGAGAGGTTACACACCATTAAGATATTGCTTTTATTGACCATGTCACATTGTGGTATTTACAAAAACATTTTCAAATAAAATGCCAGAAAGGGAAAAACGGTTCTTTAACAAATTGGTATCAAGATTGTTTTGTTATTTGCTTAAGAAGTCTAAACTAAAAGGTAAACTTGCTAACCAAATATTTCATTCTTTTTTATTTCCTAAAAAAATCTTGTCCTTTGTTTCAGGTTTTCAACACAAACTCTCGTTACATCCTTTATATCCACCTGGTAATCAACGATATCACCACACTGGCATTGCTGATCCTCCTCCAAGTCCTGAGTTACATATTGTTCACACTCAATGTCTCATTCTGTATCATTATGCTAGTGATTGCCATATCTTCCAGCCTAAACAACCCCTTAACACTTGCGGCCATGGCTTTAGAGTGTTACCTGGCCATATGCTTCCCTCTGCGCCACCCCCAGATCTGTACGGTCAGGAAAACCTACATTGTGATTGCTATGATATGGTTTCTAAGTTTACTGACAATACTACCAGATGTGTTCATAGTGATGGCTACAAGACCTGCAGAGTACTTTCATTCCAGGATTTTCTGCTTGTGGTCTAACATTTTCACAAGCCCGATCCTTGCAGAAAAGAAAGATGTGTCCAACATTGTGTTTCTAGTCATTGTTTGGCTCATTCTCTTCTATACATACTTCAGGATTCTTTTCACTGCAAAGGCTGCTTCAGCAAATGCAAAGAAAGCGAGAAACACCATCCTACTCCATGGCTTCCAGCTGTTGCTGTGTATGCTAAAGTATGTATATAATATAACAATAGACGGCCTTTCAAGTTTGTTTCCGAATGATATTCTGACCATTCGATATGTAATTTCAATACTGATTCAGGTTATGCCACGTCTCATCAGTCCGATGGTTTATGGTATAAGGGACAAGATGTTCAGAGAGTACTTGAAACGATATCTGTTGCTCACCACTACAAATGTTAATCCAGAAAAGATTTAAATAATGTTTTATCGTTTCAAGAACCTTTTTCAAAAGCCAGCAAATTTTTGGGGGGTGCATTCTTTATTTTGCTGTCTTCAACTACATCCATCCATCCATCCATTTTCCAAACCGCTTCTCCCTCATGGGGTCGCGGGGGGTGCTGGTGCCTATCTCCAGCGTTCACTGGGCGAGAGGCGGGGTACACCCTGGACAGGTCGCCAGTCTGTCGCACGGCATTCAACTACATCTAAAAGGGTAAAACTTTGTTACATCAGTGAAAGTATACCACAGAAAACAGGCCCAGTGGGAAAGTAGTATGGTGGGAAGGTTGATTTGATTGAATTTTCTCAGTATGATGATTCAGTCATCCCTGGATTTAAATTTTGTTTCAGTGTTCTTGCTGTGAAAAAGTGGGAAGTTATGACTGATTTCTGTCATGAATCAGGGATGCCTGAAGTCTACATTTAATGTTACACCCACCCATTTAATGTTACACCCATCCAGAAAGTTTATGTAGCATCCTAGCCAGACTTTATTCAGATAATGCACTCAATAATAAGGACTGAT
Source organism: Fundulus heteroclitus (assembly GCF_011125445.2). Taxonomy (NCBI): domain Eukaryota; kingdom Metazoa; phylum Chordata; class Actinopteri; order Cyprinodontiformes; family Fundulidae; genus Fundulus; species Fundulus heteroclitus. Next base: position 325,596 of record NW_023397362.1, on the reverse strand, counting down.
GGATCATGGTGAGGTATTCCAACCCATTTATTTAATGATAGAACACCATAAACACACCGTAAGAGCTGAAAATAAAATAAAACATGAAATCATACACCCCACATATGACCATGTTTTAGATTTAGCTAGCCACACAAAAGGATGAACGTGATGAACTAGCACTTGCTAGCGTAGCTTGGTCAAGAAATGTATTTTACATATAATGAATAAACTTATAATCAATATAAGTAAAACAGCACCACATTGTACAACCATACATATTCACTTACCAGCTAGGTGCTACATAAAGGATGGATAGAAACTGTTAATCTCCTTCCTCAAGAGAAAACCTTCCATGAATGTGCGAACAACAAGCATTTTTTTTTATAGACCGAAAAAGAAGAGCCATATCGCTTTCAAAATAAAGGTCACATAAATTTCTTCCAGTTTTATTCCTTATTAGTCTAAATTATTAACTACAAGCAGATGAATCCCAAACATTATGCTTATGGCACATATGAATGATGTCATCTGTCCATCTTCTTTTTCGGGTTTTCTCTCACGGGGTCACGAGGGGTGCATTTTGATGGCCGAGAGGCAGGGTAAGGTAAGGCAAGGCAAGGCAAATTTATTTATCTAGCACAATTCAGTACAGAGACAATGCAAAGTGCTTTACATGATTAAAATATAGGAAAATAAAACAGAATAATACCAAGTAGGAATAAAATGTAGAAACAAAATAGAACATTGAAAACAGTTGGACTAAAAAAGTTGAGCTAATGATGTTTCAGTAGAACAGTTTAACTAGAACAGTCAAAGGCAATCCTAAACAAATGTGTTTTTAATCTTGATTTAAAAGAACTCAGGCTTTCCGCACTTTTACAGTTTTCTGGAAGTTTGTTCCAGATAAGTGGAGCATAGGAACTAAATGCTGCTTCTCCGTGTTTGGTTCTGGTTCTAGGTATGCAGAGTAGGCTGGAGCCAGAAGTGCTAAGCCATTCAGGGATTTATAGACTAACAGAAGTATTTTAAAGTCTATTCTCCGAGATACAGGGAGCCAGTGTAAGGACTTTACAACTGGAGTTTTGTGCTCTACTTTCTTAGTCTTAGTGAGGACGCAGGCAGCAGTGTTCTGGATCAGCTGCAGCTGTCTGATTGACTTTTTAGGCAGGCCTGGGAAAACACCGTTGCATGGATGAATGCATGGATTAGTTTTTCCAGATCCTTCTGAGGCAATAGTCCTTTAATCCTGGAAATGTTCCTCTGATGATAGAAAGCCGACCTTGTAATTGTCTTTAGATGGTTTTGGAGGTTCAGGTCTGAGTCCATCACGACACCGAGGTTTCGGGCCTGATTAGTGGTTTTTAGCTGAAGCGACTGAAGCTGTGTGCTAACTTTTGATCTCTACTCTATTGGTCCAAATATTATTACTTCTGTTTTGTTTTTATTCAATTGAAGAAAATTTTGGCACATCCACGTATTGATTTCTTCTAGGCATTTACTCAGTGCTTGAACTGGTTTATAGTCACCTGGTGACATGGTGATGTAAAGCTGTGTGTCATCTGCGTAGTTATGGTAGCTGATGTTGTTTTTTTTATTATCTGAGCAATAGGGAGCATGTAGATATTGAAGAGGAGGGGACCCAGGATGGACCCTTGGGGAACCCCACATGTGATTTTTGTCATCTCTAATGTAAAGTCACCTACTGATACAAAAAAATCCCTGTCCTTTAAGTAGGATTTAAACCAGTGAAGAGCTGTACCAGAGAGGCCGACCCAGTTCTCCAGGCGCTCTAACAGAATGGAGTAATCGACAGTATTGAATGCTGCACTGAGGTCCAACAGAACCAGCACTGTGGTTTTTCCACAGTCTGTATTTATATGGATGTCATTAAAAACCTTGATAAGGGCGGTCTCTGTACTGTGGTGAGCACGGAAACCTGACTGGAAAATGTCAAAGCGGCTGGTCGTTGTTAAGAAGGTGTTTAATTGTTGAAAGCTTTTTCAATAATCTTACTGATAAAGGGGAGGTTTGAGATGGGCCTGTAGTTCTGGAGTACAAGTTTGTCTAAATTGTTCTTTTTCAGCAGTGGTTTGATAATTGCTGTTTTTAGGGACTGGGGGAAAACACCTGACAGAAGGGACGTGTTTATTATCTGGGTCAAATCAGACGCTATGCCAGGTAAAACTTTCTTAAAGAAAGCTGTGGGGAGAACATCAATGCAGCTGGAGGAGGAACGTAGCTGCTGAATGATCTCCTCTAAGCTTTTGTGGTTTATTTGACTGAATTGGGACATTTTGTCAGGATAAGTTCCAGCTGAATACAGCTTTGGTTCTGGTGTTGATATGGAAGTACAAACTGATCCTCTAATTTTTAGGATTTTTTCAGTAAAGAAGTTTGCAAATTCATTGCATGCCCTGGTGGAGTGGAGATAAAAAGTCACAGGCACAGGAGGATTTGTTAACCTGTCAACTGTGGAAAATAAGACACAAGCATTATTAATGTTTTTCTTGATGATCTCAGAGAAGAAAGATACTCTTGCATTTTTCAGTTGTAAGTTATATCTGTAAAGTCTCTCTTTATAGGTGTCATAGTGAACCTGCAGTCTGTTCTTTCTCCACCTGCGTTCAGCTTTTTGACACTCCCTTTTTTCACCTCTAACTGCTGGAGCATTTCTCCAAGAGATTTTTTCTTCCCATAAAGAACTTTCACTTTAACTGGAGCAATGCAGTCTATTTTGTCTGAGACTTTAGAATGAAAGTTATCTACTAGCTTATCTACTGAGTTGCAGCCCAAGGTTGAAGTATCAAGGTAAGCTTGAATAAAAGTTTCGGTGGCATTGTCCTTAAAGGTGCGTTTTCTTACGATGTCCCTTTGGCTAAATGAGTCACTGGAAATGATGCTTTCAAAGGTAACAGAAAAATGATCAAATAGGGCAACATCAGGTTTATGTACCTCCTGGTCACTGTAAGGTTTGGTTAGGCAAAGATGTGAATGAAAAATATATTGAAATTAAATGAGCAGATAGTTGTGTCCTTTAAGGTTTTAATTACTTCTTATGCAAGGCAGTGTGGTAGGAAAGTCAGACTATAACTGACCTTTTAAATAAGACTAGACTTTTTGAATAAGGAAACTGTGAAGTGATCAAGTTCCAGCACTTTGAGAAACAGAGCAGAGATTATCTAGGTGGAAGTAATCGCTTGGTCCAGCTGCAGCCCATCTGCCCTGTCTGTGTCTCCCCTCTGATTTTGCCTCTCACTAATACCTGACAGCGGCATTGCCACGAGACAAAAACAAAGACAGTCATATCCTATTCATTCATTATTGGCAATCAGCGGGCAGCAGAGCTGATGTGCAGCTCTCATGTCTCCAGGGCTCAGTTAGATCCCATGTATGCGAATGTTAACTTGAAGCAAAATAAGTGTTGGTTGTTGAAACTCGAACTTCACAGATGTGTGAAATACAGCTTTTCATTCATTTTATTTGCTTTGGGAATTAGACACTGAGATGGAGCACATAGCATTTGCAGGATATGCTCGTATTGGCCTATATTGTCATAAGCCTTTTTATTTAAATCATGTTAGAAGACATTATGCTATAAGAACCTGACACTCCCACATTCTAACTGATTCAAACCCTGTTCCACAAATAATAGGATCCACATGTAGATCAACCTGTTAAGATTTCTTAGGATGTAAAAAAAAGCCATGTGAGCACTTTTGTTATGTTTTGGTTTAGGAAGGACCTAAATATAAACTGGTAAGTGCAAGATTTTAATATTGAAGAAAAAATGACCAGGTACAAAGAAACAAACCATGAGAAAGAATGACAAAAAATGACAAAAAAATCATCCCATCATCCCCACTTTTTGCACATTACTACAAACACGTTGCCCCAGTAGCATGCATACACATACGCACAAAAACACCCACCCACACATATTATTCTGCTGACTATGTTTTTATTCCCAAGACTTTCCTCCATATTAACTATATATTGGGATATGTCAAGCAGAATTGACTTATTGCGTGCAGCGTAACCTTATGTGGCCATCAGCGGGTGAGCTTGTGCTTTGTGATGTTATTTCTGGTTAAGCAGAATAATGATTGCTTAATTAAATATCCTCTGTTAAGGGAATAAAACTGTAAGATGTGTAATACATTGATTGTTACTAACAAAATGTATATTTACTGTTATGCTTTCCAATTTAAACTGTTTTGCTGTCTTTGGTTTGGAGATGCATTTGTTACAGCAGTGGAGAAAATAATTATTGATCAAAACAGATAATTAAACTTTGTACACACTTGTGTTATCTCGACGTTCTTGTCATAAAACCTTGTATCGTTATGATGATAAACCATTACAAAATATCTTCATTTGAGAATGTAAAATGTGTTTAAATGGATCACAGTTTTTAGGTAAAAACCTCTGTCATCTTTGAAAATGAGCATGAAGTGAAAATATTAATTTGTTTAAAGTGATGACCTGAATAATTAATTGTGAAGATTATAGAACTAATGAGCTAAGATACACAATGCCTACAAATGTCAGGTTATTGGTATCTTGTATTTATGATTCCATACTGATGATTGCTTGAATTATATTTATTATCAAGCATATTTAATATTACAGATACTCAACTGCTTTGTTTCTGACTTTATAAAACATTAGTGTGTTCTGTTTAATCTTAACCTGTTGAACATTTCTCCGCAGGTTGCCACACTGTGTCTGGTGTCTAAATTCTGGGATGAATAATACTGCAACTGTCATTCGGGAACCGCTCTTTGTAGAAATCATCAATAATGTAATCATTGTGGCGCTCTCCCTTGCAATCATCTATGTTAATGCCACTCTGGTTCACACATTTAGAAAACATCAGGTGGGCTATCAATTTTGTCTATGTCTGTTTTTATATAACTTTGCACAGCGAATTCAAAAGTGCTCAAATCAATAGGGTAATTGTCTTTGTTGTGGTTTTTGTGATAACACAGGTGCCCCATACCAAGTTATCTATCATTATGAAAAGTTTGATTTCAAATGGTATGAAGTAAATATAGAGAAGTGAGGTAACAATTATAGAAATATTATTTTTATTTGTTGTACTTGCAGTTTGAAAGTAAACTGAGCACATAAATGACAGAATAAGAAAATAAGCCCATTGGTAATTTTGAGTTGACATATCTGCATTCTCTTCATAAATATTTGTTTAAGATGGGTTAAGATGTGTTGGTTTCCTCAATCATTATTGGTTTTACTCCAGCTGTTAAAAATAATGTAATGATAAAACTAGCAGTTATAAAACATTTGCTGAAGTTTGTGATCTGAAAATGTCTGATCATCTTAATATAAATCAAGACTTAACACGAGTTGGGAAACTAAAATACATAAAGTTTTACTCACAGCAGCAAGTGCATTTAAAAGGACAACTTTGTAACAATATTGAATTGGAAAAGAATGTAGCACTCTTAAAAATACCCCAAGATGTTCTGCAGATCCTTCAAAACAAAAAGGTATCAGTTAAAAATAAAAATTCAGTATGACTTCATCATTAGTGAGAGGTTACACAACATTAAGATATTGCTTATATTGACCTTGTCACATTGTGATATTTACAAAAACATTTTCAAATAAAAATGAAGTGAAAAAACATTTCTTTAACAAATTGGTATTCAGATTGTTTAACGCTATGTGCTTAAGAAGTCTAAACTAAAAGGTAAACCTGCTAACATATCGAGTCTTTCTTTCCTATGCATTTCCCAAAATAATCTTGTTCTCTATTTCAGGTTTTCAACACAAACTCTCGTTACATCCTTTATATCCACCTGGTAATCAACGATATCACCACACTGGCATTGATGATCCTCCTCCAAGTCCTAAGTTACATATTGTTCACACTCAATGTCTCATTCTGTATCATTATGCTTGTGATTGCCACATCTTCCAGCTTAAACAACCCCTTAACGCTTGCGGCCATGGCTTTAGAGTGTTACCTGGCCATATGCTTCCCTCTGCACCACCCCCAGATCTGTACGGTCAGGAAAACCTACATTGTGATTGCGGTGATATGGTTCCTAAGTTTACTGACAGTCCTACCAGATGTGTTCATAGTGATGGCCACAAGTCCTGCAGAGTACTTTCATTCCAGGATTTTCTGCATGTGGGATAACATTTTCACAAGCCCGATCCTTGCAAAAAAGAAACATGTGACCAACATTGTGTTTCTAGTCATTGTTTGGCTCATTCTCTTTTATTCATACTTCAGGATTCTTTTCACTGCAAAGGCTGCTTCAGCAAATGCAAAGAAAGCGAGGAACACCATCCTACTCCATGGCTTCCAGCTGTTGCTGTCTATGCTAAAGTATGTCTATAATATAACAATAGCTGGCCTTTCAAGTTTGTTTCCGAATGATATTCTGACTATTCGACATGTAATTACAATACTGATTCAGGTTATGCCACGTCTCATCAGTCCGATGGTTTATGGCATAAGGGACAAGATGTTCAGAGAGTACTTGAAACGATATCTGTTGCTCACCAATACAAATGTTAATCCAGAAAAGATTTAAATAAGACCAACATAAGGCTGTATTCTTTCAAGAACCCTCTTTTAACAGCCAGCAAATTTTTGGGGGGTACATTCTTTATTTTGCTGTTTTCCACTATATCTAAAAGGGTCAAACATTGCTGCGTCAGTGAATGTATTCCTCTAGAAAACAGCCCCAGTAGAAAGGTAGTACTCTGGGAAGGTTGATTTGGTCGATTTTCTCTGTATGATGATTCAGTCATCCCTGGATTTAAATTTTGTTTCAATGTTTTTCCTGTTGAAAAACTGGGAAGTTATGACTGATTTCTGTCATGAATCAGGGAAGCCTTAAGTCTACGTTGAGGAAGGTTAGTTAATTTAATGTTACACCCACCTAGAAAGTTTGTGTAGCATCCTAGCCGGACTTTATTCAGACGATACACTCAATAATAAGGACTGATGGATCATGAGGTAATGCAACCCATTTATTTATTAATAGAAGACAATAAACACACCATAAGAGCTGAAAATAAAATAAAACACAAAATCATACACATGCACCCTGCATATGACCATGTTTTAGATTTAGCTAACCATAAGAGGATGAACGTGTAGCACTTGCTAGCGTTAGCTTGGTCAAAAAATGTATTTTACATATAATTATTAAACTTATAATCAATACAAATAAAACAGCACCAAATTGTACTGCCATAGATGTTCCCCTTCCAGCTAGGTGCTAAATACAAAGATGGATAGAAACCGTTAAGGTACTTCATCAACCAAAACCTTGCATAAATGTGCAAACATCAAGCAGGGTTTTTTTTTTTACTCGTTTTTTTTTTTTTTTTTATAGACCGGATAAGAAGAGCCACACTGCCTTCAAAATAAAGGTCACATAAACTTTTTCAGTGTTATTTCTTATTATTCTAAATTATTAACTACAAGCAGATGAATTGACAGCATTATGCCTATGGCACAAATAATAGAAACAATGGACATATAAAAGATGTGAGTTATAACAAAATAATATGGGTCATTTGAATTCCCACCAAATCATTGTTGTTTTAAATACAAACTATTTACATAGGCTGATAACCATGAAAAGAGAAAACACAAATGATTTCTAAACAAAAGGATGACTAATGACCAGAAATATGGTTTAAAGACAGTGTTCAAAATTTTCAAAGACACTTAAGGTACACTTTAAAAAATGTAATCTGTATGTGCATTAGTGACTAACTAGTCATTGTATAACAACAACACCAGTTTTTGAACTGGGCACTCGAGACTGACTGCTTGGTGAAGCGCTCACCCCGTTATCCTAGTTTTCTGTCACCTACACATATCTTTACTCTCCTAACCAAACCATCTCTATCCACTTTAGTTTCCAAAACTCCCCCCAACCTCGATTTATTCCTGCCAAGATATCATCCTTCAGCATGACTACATCTCCAATCCGGAGGTTTCTTTTTGGAGCTGCCAGTGTTGTCTAATAGTAATGTTGGACAGATACTCCATACACCAACAGCTCCAAACCGGTTCTGCTAAGTACTGCACATGGCACCATATCCTTCTGCCGTAGATGTCTTCTCTGTAAATTTGCCTGGGGGCGCTGGAGTAGGTTTCAGGGTGAGTAGGGGGTTGTAGGTAAGTGGCTCAAGACTTTTGAGATCGTTGAGGTTTTTTAACAGTAAAAGGGTGGCTGTTAACTCTTGACATTGTCTGTAAAGCACCATATAAATTCAAGTACATTTAAATATAGAGGAACCATTACCTGAGAACTGATAATCATGCAATGGATTGTATTTGCCTATTTATGTTTACAGACATTCAGACAGGTCATCAGTCCATTGCCGGGCCAATGCAGACACATGTGCCAGGATAACATCTATCCATCTATTGTCTTCCGTTTAATTGAGATTAGGCCATAGTGGCAACAGGTCCATGAGAGAAACCCAGACATCCCTCTTCCCAGCAACATTGTCCATTTTATTGTGAGGGGATCAAATGGTGTTCCCAGGCCAGACAGGATATACAGTCCTTCTGACGAGTTCTGGGTCAACCAAACCCCAACACCGTGGGTGGATACCAAGACCCAACCAGCAGCCTCAACCTCAACTACAGGAGACCCTGGGCTACAGGAAACTGGCGCTGTTCAAGAGGCAGCGGACCCTCCTGTGTCCCTGTGTCGATGGTAGACGGCGGACCCGCCTGGGTCCTCACATTGGACGCCGGAATGGTGTGCTCAGCACCCACGTCGGATGCCGGACTGGCATGCTCAGCACCCGCGTCAGACACTGGAATGAGGACTGAGACTTTGGCGGTGGACTGAGCTGGAACAGAGTCCTTGGCTGCGGGCCGAGCAGAAACAGAGTCCTTGGCTGCGGGCAGAGCAGGAACAGAACTTTTGACTGCGTGGTGAGCTGGGACTGGGCTTTCTGCTGAAGCCGGTGGTGGGGTGACGAAAACCTCAGCCTCTAACATGAGTGCAGACTGATAGGGAAACAGGTCTTCCCAATCCCCATAAAAGAAGTCCCACAGCCGGGTCTCATGGATCAGGGGCGCTTTGGCCGGACGAGGCGTGGACCTCCGAGGAGCGGCTGAAGACTTCACCCGTGGAGCCAGCTGAGTGTCGTGGAGGTGGTGACAAAGACGATGGGGAACAAGATGGCTTCCGCTCTGGCTTGCTGGGGCAGCCGCAATGCCTTCGGACTGACTCACCAGGGACGTGGAGGTGATGTCAGCTCCATGCTGACATCATGCTTGTCTCATGCTTGTCTCATCGCCCGGCAACCTTGTCAGGCTGCCGGGCGATGAGACAGTGGTTGCAGCTGGTGATGAGGAAGTTGGAACAGCAGCAGCAGCGACAGGGTGAGATGAGCTAAGACTGGATCCGTGACGGGAGCTGCAGCGGACTCGGCAGCGGCAGTGGTAGGAGCGGCAGGAATGGGGGAGGCAGCAGCGGTGGAGAACGAGGGTCTGGGAGGAGGCGCTCTGCCGAAAAGCTGAGCAACAGCAGCCTTGTGGTTCCACTCCAGCTCCTCCATCAGCCCCGTCTCTTCGACAAGAGGGAGGAGCTCAGCCTGACTTTTCCACAGCTTGCGTACCTGAGTGACCGCGTATACCCGCCTCCGAGGTGGACTGAGCGAGGCGAGGATCTCCAAACAGCCCCGGGACTGGGCTATGAGCTGCTCTGCTGCGCTGTTGCCCGAGAGCGGAGCAAGCTCTTTTCTATTTTTTCGAGGCGGGGGTTTCTTTTTGTATATTTTTGTATTTGCGATAATATTGCATATTCTACATATTAAACAACAGAAATACATAAAAAAATACATTGTTTATTTATTTATTTTTATAGCAAAAATGTTTCCCAGTTGTGGTTAGGGAAATAAATAAATAAATAAAGTACATAAAAAAAACAGCTATAAACACATATATACGTATAGGCTTATAGAAACGTATTTGATTTAGAATATTCTTCTGTTTTTTTTAAATCATTTAAGTGATTTGCATATGTATGTACTCTGTGCTTAATAAATGTATTTTAATAAGGTATGCCTTGGCTTTATGTGTGTTCTTTGTTCTATTACCTGTTCGGTTTCTGAAAAAAATAAACAATTCGGCTGCTATAATGACGAGGTCTTCTCCAGTTTATGATGTGTACACCAGAGGGCGCTAAAATCTCAATCGATAATTTTACTTTCTAATAAAACCAATGTTTAGTACAAGATTACATGTATAACAAAATTCACGTATAATTAAGGATGACATTTTTTTTCCAGTCCTGTTTGAACAAATAATAAAACTAATAGAGTGCATTCATCAGCAAACCTCTGTGCAGGTACTTGTCTTTGTTGTGCACTGTCGTGCACATCTAGCATATGAAACAAGGTCTGAGAAGGTGGGGGCCGGGGGGGGGGAGTGTATGGGGGAGAGAAATGAAAAAGTAACGCAATGGTTACTTTTACTGGTAATTAGTTACTTTTATATTGGAGTAACTCAGTTAGTTTGGGAGAAGTAACTAGTAACTATAACTAATTACTTTTTCAAAGTGACGTTCTCAACACTGGTGGTATGTGAGGAGGGGGTGCGCTGGCACTGGTTTTCTTCTGGAGAGGGGAAGGTTTGAGCCGGGGGCCCCCCTTTGAGCCCTTTCAGTTTTATTTGCACTTGAGAACAACAGGCTACAACACAAGATTTGAACAGGGAGAATCAGGCTTGTTTTTTTTTCACACCCCTGTATTCCGATTGTCATCCAGTGTTTGAGGCCTGGAGGAGGAGCTGCCCACCTAGCCGGGGTGTGGGCTGGCGATGGGCATTGGGTCCTGGGAGTAGGTTGGGGCTGGCACGTCTAGTCTCCTCAGGAATAGGGTGTAGGGCTTAATTATGGAGGGCAGGGTGTGGGTGAGCATCTCCGGGTTTGTGGGGTGGTCTCTGGTGGGCTGGCTTGTTCAAATTGTGTTATATAAGATAAGCTACACTTTACTGATCTCACAGTAGAGAAATTCACGTGTCACATTGGCTCAAAATCAAAAGAAGGTGCCAGAAGGAGGAAAGGGTGCATGAGGTATATACAGAGCGTCCACAGTGGATCGAGAGAGAAAAAAAGAAATAAAGCAGATATTTAAGATGACTTATGTACATTTAAGGTGACTTATATACATATGGATTTGACGTTGTGCATTAAAGTGGTACCAGGTAGAGAACAACAGTGAGGTAGTGAGATAACTATAACAGCTGAAGTCTCTTGTTTAACAGGATTATTGCACAGGTTATTGCACAGGGTATTAAATAGTAATTGCACATTAGTTATTGCACAAGTTGTTGCAGTTATAGTGCAGCATTGTAAAGTCTGATGGCTGCAGGGATGAATGACCTGCGATAGCGCTCCTTTTTACAAACAGGACGCTGTAGCCTGAAGTGACCCAATTCCGATTTTTTTGCTGATATGCAACCTCTATCTGATCTTTTCATGACAGTCTGAACAACACAGATCATATTTTTTCAAATGCGACCCAGGCCACTTGGATATGTGGTCCTGAATCCGATACGTATCTGATCTTTTCAAATGCGACCTGTGTCTGTACGGCCAAGTCGCATTCATCCGACCTACACGTCATTGATACTTTACAAACGTCACAACGGTGGACCTGGCTATGCCAAAGAGGTTGGCTGTTGTGTGGTAACAAGCACCTGTTGCACGCCAATACAGCCCCATGACAACGCGTTTAATCACAGCTATGGCCAGCTGAAGATGTGTGTCTTTACGTGAGAGCGCTAAAGAGAGCCGTTCACAGACGCACATAAAGGTTGCCTCTGTCATTCGAAAATTATAAATGAAGTCCATATCAGTAAAGCCACTCACATCACTATCCCACCATTCCTGGCTTCAACTCCGCACCAACACCTTTCTCTGTACAGATGTTGCTGTTATGGCCCCTCAAAACGTCATTGCCAAAAAGTTGGCTCTCTTTCTTTTCAATCTTCTTAAAAAGATTGCGTCGGTAATGTGCTGGCTCTGGTTGGAGAAGAACTTAAAGATCGCAAGATACACTGCAGCATTACGATCCATGTTTACTTCTGCAAACACTGAGCATGCTTGCTTGCTACGTATGACGTCATCGCGTCCTCAACTGTGCATGCGGGACACTTAAGTTGTATGAATTAAGTTCACACAGGAGATCACATACAAGTCGCATATATTTGGAAGTGTGAACGGACAAAAAAAATCTGATTTCACAAAAAAATCAGAATTGAGCATCAAGGCCTGCAGTGTGAACGTCGCCTAAGTTTGTCACTAAAGGAGCTGCTCAGCTCCTCTACAGTCTGGTGCAGGGGGTGAAATATGTTTTCCATGATGGATGTTAGCTTGGACAACACCCTCCTCTCTGCCACTTCCTCCACCGAGTCCAGAGTCTAGCCCAGGACAGAAGTGGCCTTCCTCACCAGCTTATTCAGTCTCTTCTGTCCCACTCTGCGCGGCCAGGGGCCCAGCAGACGACAGCGTAGAGGAGGGCTGAGGCCACCACAGAGTCATAGAAGGTTTTAAGCAGGGGCCTCCTCACTCCAAAGGACCTCAGCCTCCTCAGGAGGTGGAGGCGGCTTTGGCCTCAACTCCGGGTGGATGGGCTCGAAGGTCGTCGGAGCTGGGATCGGGGTGGGAGGGGTACATCTAGTTTGGGGACTGTTGGGTTTAGGGTGGTACTCCGTATCCTGATGATGGGGTTCAAAGGGTGCTGGTACCTGGTCCTGGGAGTATAGGATGTGTGTGGTGAGTGTGAGTACAGCATCCGTTTTTTAATTAACTTTTTTCTTGTGTGGGTAAGAGTACTGCACTAGAGTGTCTGCATGTGGGGGCACCAGGGTTGGAATGTGTGAATGTCACTGTGTACCTGGTTTTCTGTTTGTCTTTTTGTCAGGCTGGGTTTTGGACTGCCCCCTGTCCTGGGGCATCTTAGGTCTCCACTAAGTGTGAAGCCCAGGCATCCATTATATGCTGATCATCATCAACCTTTATTTAACCAGGCCAGGACTCCTTGAGATCAAAAATCTATTTTGAAAGAGTGTCCTAACAAGGTTAAACAATTAGTTACAAAAAACACAGTAAAATATCAATAACATCATTAAATAAAACCCAGTCTCCTAAAATGTAAACAGTGACATACAGATGGTGTTTCTGCTAAATCATTCATAAGACCCCTGAAGGAATAAAAAGAGACCAACTCTATCAAATGAAGTTCATCCTGAAGCAGATTCCAGGCTGATGGTGCTACTAAATTAAATGCTTTTGTACCAAATTTAATGCGGATTATAGCCAATCAATGAAAGAAAAGTCTTGTGAACACAGATGATGCGATCCTGTAGGCTTCTGATAAATAAGGGAAATGAAACAAGGGGGAAGTAGTCGCAGTAATACCTTATAAACACTAAGATGCCAGTAAATCCAGTGTTGAATGGAAATAGGAAACTCTGCTTGCATACATGGTGTTCTTTCTGACAAATGGTTATCAACTGCCTGTTCTGATAAACCAATAGAAGTAAGTCTTTGAATTAGTATTTTATTATCTACTGTCTCCAAAGCCTCCGATAAATTAACAAACAATGCTGCACAGTGCTGTTTGTTGTTCAAGCTCTCAACCAGATCATTAAAAACTTTTAAAACAGCTGTTGTTGTTTTGTCTAAAACCTGACTGAAACTCATTTAGAATTTTATTTTTTGCTATATAATCTTTTAATTGCACAATAATGAGAGATTCCATTAATTTTGCTGGAACTGACGATTGATAAAAAATATGATTTACCGATTTGTCTTTGTTTTCCAAACTGCAGCTTCCATGAGCTATACTTTCTTGTAATAAAGATTGAACATATTACTACTAATAATAAAAGCACAGCATTCTACCTGTACACATTCATTGTCAGCTATTCTATTCAATTCTATTCAGTTTGATTTATATAGTGCCAATTCACAACACATCATCTCAAGGCACTTTATAAAGTCAAGCTAAATCATATAGACAGATTAGTCAAAAAGTTTTCTGTCTAAGGAAACCCAGCAGATTGCATCAAGTCTTGAGAAGCAGCATTCACTCCTCATAAAAGAGCGTAGAGCCACAGGGGACAGTCGTCTGCATTGTTGATGGCTTCGCCGCAATCCCTCATTCTGAACATGCATGAAGTGACAGTGGGGAGGAAAACTTCCTTTTACATGTAAGAAAAAAAAAACTCCAGCAGAACCAGGCTCAGTGTGAACAGCTATCTGCCACATCTGATCAGGGGTTTGAGAAGACAGACCAGAGACACAAGGAAACACAGAAGCACACTTTGATCCAGGAATCCTTTCTATGTTAGAAATGGTAACATACCATGCCCCCCCCCCCAAAAAAAAAAAAAAAAAAAAAAAAACATTGGTCATACCATCATCAGTTCCCTGCCCACTGATAAAGACCATCTTTATAAGAGGCTCATCTTTGCAGTCTCTTTCTGTTTGTCTTACCAGAGGTCAGGTAAGCATCTGTCAGATTAGGTGCAGGACTTGGCTTTGCTTCTACGAGAACAGGTACAGTATTAATATTTTATTCAGAACCTAAACTTTGATTTAAATTGGTTCATTGAGCTAAAATGATCTGTTTTTATATTGTTTGGAGAGTAATTGAAAGGTCACTGTAACATTTTTTGCTTTGCTGAGATTCATGCATAGTTCACCTGCCAAGCCAGACTGATGAGGCTGCTTTTAAGTTTGTACCACATTTGACATCTTTGAAAAATAATTTATTTACTTATTTCTGTCTATTCAAAATATAGAAGCCAAATAACCATTCACATATCTCTTAACAATAATTTGCTGATAAAAGGTAAAAAGTATTAATGTGTTTAAAACAATTCTAATGTACCTTTATTAATGATTATTTTCATATTTCTTCTATTTGGCTTCTTCTGATGTCTCAGTGAAGAATGAGCTTATTAATGGGTCTCACAAGCAACATGACATCCCCTTCTCAGGTTGGGTGGCACATTGAAAGGAATATTACTGAAATGTACCTTTTGTTCTACTTTAATAGTATTATTATGTTTCTGTCATAATTATGTTTCCTTTGTAAAAGCCAGTTGAGGGTTCTTTTTTGTAATCAGCATACCACAAAGTAAAGATATTATGGAAATTAAATTTGTTTTTCCTTTGTGGGCATGAACTAATGTATGAAGTCTTTCTGAGAAATAAAAAATAATGTTTAGACGCCTGTTGGGATGTTTTTTATGTGGGGTCACAGGGAAAGAGTAAAGGAAGACTAAGAAATTGGTAGAGGTTCTAATTTTTGAAAAGCAAAGAACTGTGTAATGAAACTACTTCTATACCAAACCAGCTGATTGAACTCTCGCTTTGATAATACTGCATCTTATTAAGGCACATCAAGGTTTAAAGGAGGAATTGTTTTTCTTGGACTTTGTTTGCTAATCATTTGTCATAGTCTGACAAATCTTAAGAGATGAAAGATAAGGATGTGATCTTTTCTGTAATAACTGTTACTTGTTTCTTCTTTCTTTATTCAGCTTGTAATAATCAGAGATACTTTTACCACAGCCTTAGTGAAGAATCTGATTGTTGTTCTGGTCTGGTTCATCCTCACGTTCATCAACAGCATCTTGATTGCCACATTTTTTAGACACCAGGTACCCACTAATACATATTTAACAGCCCCCACAAAAAACACAGCTTTTTTTAATGTGTGTTTTTGCAAAATATATTGTCAACATATTTCTCCATAGACTTTATATATGAAGAGCAATCAGCTGTCCTATAAATGTGTATATATATATAAATGATTGATTCATTTTACTGTGTAAAAATGTGTTCAATATGATCCTATAGTAGAAACATATTATATTAAATAAAATAAAGAATGAAAGACATGAAACTGCATATTTCTTTGGTTAATTTTATACAACAAAGAAATACTGCGTTTTTTAAATTTGTTTTTGCAAAATATATATTCAACATATTTCTCCATAGATTTATATATGAAGAACAATCGGCTGTCGTAGAAACTGTGAAATATAAATTATTGCTTGATTTTAGTTTCTAAAAATGTAATGAGGTTAAATGATGATTCTATAGTTGAAACATATTTTATTCTACAGGAGACAGAATGAAAAGACATGAAACTTCATATTTCTTTGATTAATTTTATAGGGATTTTATGTGATAGACCAAAACAATATAACACATCATTGTGAAGTTAAAGAAAAATAATACATGCTTTTTAATGCTCTAAGTAGAAAACTGCAGCTTGACTAAAGATTAAAATATTTGGCCATTATTCTTTACAAAATAGCTGAAAGCGCATTAATATTCATGTCTTTCCAGATTTTCATTGCATTAAGCTCTAGACTTTGACTAGGCCCGTTTTACACATGGATACAGTCTAATCTAAACCATAGCATCGTAATTCTGGCTTCATTTTTAAGTCCATCTGTCTTTTCCACTCTGATCTCTGACCAGTTCGTATTAACTGATGAAGAAATGCATAAGGTGTATCAGAGTAAAATGGGCTGAATGCATGTACGGTACAACTTTATGGTTTTATTTGTGTTTTTAAAAACTGATCGATTATTGGGTGGAGTTTCAAGGGCCACAGTTTTTGATAGATTATCCTCATCTGTTTGCCAGCCTGTTGGTACAGATGTTTTAGTCATAAAACAGTTCATGGTGAATGTTTTCATTTATCCTACTTTTAATGCATTTCCAGATGATTAATTCATGCACGACTACTAAATGAAGCCCCTCCGTTCTTGTTTGTCTTCCGACAGATGTTCTATGAAGATCCTCGTTACATCCTCTTCATCCACATGGTGATCAACGATGGCATTCAGCTAACTGTGACCATCACACTCTTCATCCTCAGCTACATATTCTACAGGATTAATGTCTCGCTCTGCTGCTTTTTCATCCTGGTGGCAGTCTTTACTACCAGAAACACCCCCGTTAATTTGGCCGGCATGGCCATAGAGCGCTACATTGCCATTTGCAAACCTTTACGTTACACTCAAATCTGCACAACGAGGAGGACCTACATAGTCATCGGACTGATTTGGTTTGTATGTGTGGCTCCAGATATAACAGATCTGTTTATAACCCTGGCCACTGAGCCATTAAGCTTCTTTCACGAGTCTGTGTTCTGTATGCGGCAGAACGTGTTTAAAGACCCGATCCTGGCTGAGAAAAGGAAAGCCTTTGATATAATTTATTTCTCCTGCGTGTTTCTTACTCTGGTCTTTACCTACCTGAAGATAATGTTCGCAGCCCGAGGCCTCTCAACAGTTACCACTTCAGCCAAGAAAGCCAGAAACACCATTCTCCTTCACGGTGTCCAGCTGGCCATGTGTCTGCTCTCCTACATCTCTCCTAGCGTGGAGGTTGTTCTACACATCATCTTTCCGGGACGAATTCTGGAAATGAGATATGCAAACTACCTGATTGTCTACATTCTTCCCCGGTTCCTGAGCCCAATAATCTACGGAGTCAGAGACAAAAAGTTCAGGAAATATCTCAGGATGTCTCTGCTGAGATGCAGCTGCCGATGCACGCTAAAGCCAGTGGTTCCACTGAACAAAGACTGAATGTGAAAAATAATTATTACATTTAGAAATGGTTAATACGTAAAAATTGATAAAGACAACGCTGAACCTGGGGGTCTTTTAATTTAAAGAGATTAAATTTTTATAACTACTCTTTGATAAAATATATCATATAAAGCTCAATCCAGATGTGTATAGATCCATTCATCCATCCATTTTCTGACCCACTTAATCCCTGATGGGGTCATGGGGGTTTGCTGGTGCCTATCTCCAGCATTCACTGGGCAAGAGGCGGGGTACACCCAATCAATTAATAATTAGATAATCTGTGCATATTGGTTTTTCTTTTTCTAATCTAAGGTGTTTTTATCTTATTTTCTTGTGTATTTCTTAGTGTTGCAATTTAGTCATGCCATTGCTTTCTCATGTATTTACTCTGCATTATTGGATAGGCTCTGTTAGTTTTTATTTCTTGTTTTTATTTCTGCCCCAGGGCAGACAGGGAGAAGTGGGTAATTAATGGATCCCATTCACCTGTGTCTCCTCATTTAGCCTTATAGCCTGCACCTGTTCTCTGCTCCATTTAAGCAGTCAGTTTGTTTTTATTTGTTACTGGGTTCTTTTGTTGAATACCTGTCTCCGTTCCTTGTTCAACAACCACCTTACAGAGCCAGAATTGGACATTCTCATTAAAGCTTTCAAGTTCATCATGCTGCTCCCAAGCTCTTGTTTGTATTATTCTCCCAAACAAAAACGTATGAAAAGTGGAGGCACACCTTTGAATGTATTTTAAGGCAGCACCTCAAACCGTTTCCTTGTTGGATATCATGGTTAAATCAAAAGCAACCGTAAAGGTGTTAGGAAGAATATTGCAGATGTCCACAATTCTGATGCCTTAGGTGCAACTCCCAGATTCTTGAAGGTCCAACATTTGTTGGTTAAAACAAGTGCACATATATCATTATTGTCACAAAAAACGCCATTCTAGTCAATAGGGTATTTCCCACCAGCTCTGGAGTCTCTCATCTCTGGGTTTCCCTTTATTGTCTTGCCCTCAGCTCTCTGATTTTCTGGACCTGACCTGGACTGTCTTTCACCACGTATCTATCCCAGCACTTTGGACCCGTCTGTCATCTTTTGCCTTGATAGTGTACGAACTCTGCCTGCTTCTTAGACCTGATCCCTGCCCTCAACCCATTTTTCTTGTCTGCACCATGTTCTGTTTATTTATTTATTAAACATTTTAAAACACAACACCATGTCTGAGTTGAATATCAGGTTTCCTGATTCTTCTGAAGCATTTCAAGAAAGGAAACATATTTTTCTCTGAATTTAATGTATTTTGGTGTCAAGCAGTGAAGCTGGTTAAAAAGTGTTTATATTCACAATCAAATATGTCCTGTGCCAACATGGTTTGAAATGCCACTTAACATGGAGGAAGCCATTACTTTAAAAGGACATAAACCGCCAGAATACAAAAACAGCTTATAGATTAAAGTTATCGCAGCGATTAATGTTTGCTGTAGGTACAGTCTGGAGTTGTTCGATGGGAGAGTGAACAGTCAAGTATTGTCTTAAAAAGGCTTGCATGATCTTGTCTTTAAAGGGGCCATGACAACAAGGCGTTGGACCGGTTTTTCAAATATGGTTGTAAATTTCCAAATATGGTTGTAGCCAATCAGAGTGAAGTCAACAAAGTAGAGATGCATATAATTTCCGCTACCAACCCTTCTACTGAGGATGGAAATTTGGCATAAAAAACCAACAAGATGACGTTATTGTTTTTTAATGAAATTCTTTGGAAAATTTACATACGTAGCAATGCCAACTACATGGTAAATGGTAAATGGCTTGTACTTGTATAGTGCTTTAACTAGTCTTGACGACCTCCAAAGCGCTTCACACTACAGTTCAGTCATTCACCCATTCACACACACACACACACACACCCTGACGGTGGTGAACTATGTTAGTAGCTACAGCTGCCCTGGGGCAGACTGACAGAGGCGAGGCTGCCATGCACCGGCGCCACCGGGCCCTCTGACCACCGCCAGAGGGCCCGTTTCATGTTCATATAAACATGAAACGGTTTATATAGTGATGTCATGGAACCATTAAAAAGTTTGTGGGTGGGTTTCAAAAAAACCGAATTAAGTCCTTAAAAGCACTCTTCAATCATGCTGTGGGCTGCCATGGTACTGCTCCCCCTGCAAAGAAGAATACTTTTAGGGCATCCCTTACACGCCTTGCTGTGGCACCTCTCCAGCTGCTGCCCCAGGGCAGCAGCTGGAGAGCAGGTGAGAGCAGGTGGATAATCGCTCATGGAAGCACGCATAAAGTTGTGAAGCACACATGTTGCCTTCACACACAGCTCTATAACTTCACTGCGTTTTTCAACAACACTGTCATACCAATGCCACTGTTAGGTCAGGACACCGAAGAAGTTCTCCACCACGAGGCATGCCCAGAGGAGGCAGTAATTAAACACCCGCTCCTTGAGGAACAGACAGCTGTGTCTAGGGAAGGGTCGCCAGCCAGTGAAACCTAACCAAAGACGAAGTTGGCCAAAATGCCGCCACTGGTCCGACCATACCTCCCGAAATCGATCACACGGAGCCAGTACCTCGCATCCACTACTGCCAGGAGGACGATGTAGAATTTCCCTTGTTAGATCCAGAGTTTGGGGGTGGCGGGGGGGGGGGGGGGGGGGGGGGGTTGAAGTCATCTGGACATGCTTTCTCTCCACAGTGCCACAGCAGAGAGAGAAGGTCCACCGGTCCTCAACAATGGACCTCCAGGCTTTGCTGGCGGGTACTGTCATGAACACCTCCATCAGGCAGTCCCAGATGGCAGCCACCACCTGAGGGACATGCTGCAGAGAGTAGGGACTGTTGCCTATTGTCCTGTAGGGGTCCCCTGTGGCAAGATACCTAACAGGAAACTGAATAAATATACAAATTTTACAAGATGACACTACTAGCTGCCACTGCCACAAATTTCAGAAGATTTGAAGGTGAGGGACCAGACAAAGAGCAGCCCAAAGAACCCTTATGATAAATAACATAAATGGACGTAGTGTTCCCTCGACCGGACGTGGGTCACCAGGGCTCCACTCTGGAGCCAGGCCTGGAGGTGGTGCACGCTGGCGAGCACCTGTGGGGGATACTCCGGGAGTATGGAGTACCCAGCCCTTTAATAAGGGCTGTTAGGTCTCTGTATGACTGATGTCAGAGTTTGGTCCGCATTGCCGGCAGTAAGTGGGACTCGTTTCCAGTGAGAGTTGGACTCCACCAAGGTTGCCCTTTGTCACCAATTCTGTTCATAACTTTTATGAACAGAATTTGTAGGCACAGCCAAGGTGTTGAGGGGATCTGTTTTGGTGGCCTTAGAATTGTGTCTCTGCTATTCATGGATGACATGGTTCTATTGGCTTCATCAGGGCGTGATCTACAGCTCTCACTGGAGCGGTTCGCAGCCGAGTGTGAAGCAGCCGGGATGAGCCCTACAAATCCAAGACCATGGTCTTGAGCTGGAAAAGGGTAGAGTGCCTCCTCCGGGTCGGGGAGAATGTACTGCCCCTAGTGGAGGAGTTCAAGTATCTTGGGGTGTTGTTCACGAATGAGGGGAAGATGGAGTGGTAGATCGACAGGCGGATTGGTGCGGCGTCTGCTGTGAAGCGGGCGCTGTACCGATCCGTTGTGGTGAAGAGAGAGCTGAGTCAAAAGGCGAAGCTCTCGATTTACCAGTCCAGTCAATCTAGCCCAAGTGGCTGGGGAGAGGGACGTCTGGGCCTCCCTACTGAAGCTGCTACCCCCGCGTGACCTGACCCCGGATAAGTGGAAGAGGATGGATGGATGGATGGATATATATATAAAAAAAAAATCTCCTTTAGATTTAAAGAGACAAAAAAAAATAAGTGTCTCTCAGATGTACCTCAGTACAGGGGTAAAATGGGGGGAACATGGAATTTGGACCAAAGGGTTGCAGTTCCGTTTTATATAAACCACAATTGAATAATTTCAATGTGAAAAGGAAGAACATGCATGAGGTGTTCCCTTTAAGTGTGGGATAAGGCCAAACTTTAAAATATAGCTAGTGTTTTCTTTTCCACAGGTAAAATTGTCACGTTTTTTGTAAGGAGCAGAACCCAACACACAGCCAAAACAACGATTGAGTTGAATATTTATTCTTTGCAAAATAGACAAAAGAGGGTGTGGAAGTAATCCAGTTTAAGAAGGGAGACTCTGGTGGATCAGGTGTAGCAGTCCAGCTCCAACGGGGCAAGGCTTGAACGCTGTGGAAAGGCAGACGATCTCGCTCAGAGCAGGTGAAAAACAGGTGTTTAAATAGGGAACAGCCCAGGTGAGAATCATCATCAATTAGCAGTGGAGGGAGAGAGTAGCAAAAACATGGCAGGACTAAAATCATGACATTACCCCACCCTCAAGGGGCGGCCCTAGACGCCCTTCTGGGCTGTTCCGGATGCAGGCGATGGAAGCTGCGAATGAGGTCCTTATCCAGGATCAGACGAGACGCCACCCAGGACCTCTCCTCAGGGCCATAACCTGTCCAGTCAACAAGGTACTGTATGCCACGACCCCGACGCCGAGAACGCAACAAGCGATTCACAGTGAAAGCAGGAGCCCCATCAATAAGACGGGCGGGTGGCGGGGGTCTGGAAGGAGGGCACAACCTGGATGTCAGAGAAGGTTTAAGCCTGGAGACGTGGAAGGTGGGGTGTACCCGTAATGATGGAGGTAGTCTCAGGCTTATGGCTGCTGGGTTTATGATCTTGGCAATAGGAAATGGGCCCACAAAACGAGGTGCCAGTTTACGATTCTCCACCTTAATGGGCAGATCTTTAGTCGAAAGCCACACCTTCTGTCCCACTATGTATCTAGGGGCCTGGGAGCGGTGGCGGTTAGCATTGCGGGCATATACTACTGCTGTCTTGCAGAGAGCCGCTCGAGCCTTTCTCCACACTCTGAGACAGTGGCGTGCAGATACATGGGCAGCAGGAACTTGAGTTAACCTCTGGACAGAGAGAACCGGTGGCTGGTAACTATAGACAACATGAAATGGGGACAGACCTGTAGCACTTGATGGTAATCCATTTAAGGCATACTCTACCCAAGGTAAGTTCTGGGACCACTGACCAGGAGCATCGACACAAAGGATGTGCAGCTTGGACTCAACCTCTTGATTGATCCTCTCTGTCTGGCCATCTGTCTGGGGGTGAAAACCTGAAGACAAACTGATGTCAATGCCAAGAAGTGAGCAAAATTCACCCCAAAAACGGGAGACAAATTGTGGTCCTCTATCAGACACAATGTTAAGGGGAATTCCATGGAGCCTGAATACTTCGAGCCATCACGTCCGCAAGATCTGGGGCAGACGGCAACTTGTGAAGGGGTATAAGATGGGTCATCTTGGAAAACCTATCTACAACAGTTAGCAGAACTGTGTTACCTTGTTTTCAGGAACAAACAGAAGATTCTTGGGACATTGATCAGGAGGTGGTTGAGGCCGGTAGGCCAGGGTAAAATCAAATCTGTTAAAGAACAAAGCCCACCTCGCTTGGCGAGGATTCAGTCTTTTGGCCGATTTGAGGTATTCCAAGTTCTTATGGTCTGTCCATACTGTGAAATGTGCTGATCCTTCCAGCCAATGCCTCCATTCCTCCAGTGCTAATTTGATAGCCAGGAGTTCTCGGTCCCCAACATCATAGTTCCTCTCAGAGTCTGAGAGGCGACGAGAAAAGAAGGCACATGGATGTAACCTGGCATCATCTGCATACCGCTGAGACAAGACAGCACCAACCCCAGTATCTGAATCATCCACCTCCACCACAAATGGTTTTGAAGGATCAGGGAAACGAAGGATGGGGGCTGAAGTAAAAATACCCTTAAGCTTGTCAAACGCCTCTTGGGCTTCTGCAGACCATTTAAATCGAGTCTTAGTTGAGGTGAGTTTGTGAAGGGGGGCAGCAACAGAGCTGTAGTTCTTGATGAAGCGCCGATAAAAATTTGCAAAACCAAGAAACCTTTGAAGCTCCTTAACACTAACTGGTTCTGGCCAGTCAAGGACAGCCGACACCTTGGAGGGGTCCATACTGATTTTACCTGGAGCTATGATAAACCCCAGGAAGGGTACAGAAGACTGATGAAAAGCACACTTCTCTGCTTTAACAAAAAGTTTATTTCGAAGTAACCTAGAAAGGACCTCACGAACATGTTGAATATGGGAAGACAGGTCCTTAGAGAAAATCAAAATATCATCGAGGTAGACAAAAACAAATCTATTAAGCATGTCCCTAAGGATGTCATTGACCAAAGCCTGAAAGACTGCAGGGGCATTTGTGAGCCCAAATGGCATCACCAAATATTCATAGTGCCTTGAAGGGGTGTTAAAGGCTGTCTTCCATTCATCGCCCTCCCTTATACGAACCAAATGGTACGCATTTCTTAGGTCTAGTTTTGTGAAGACAGTGCATCCTTGAAGGAGCTCAAAGGCTGATGTCATGAGGGGAAGAGGATACCTATTCTTGATAGTGATTTCGTTTAGGCCGCGATAATCGATGCAGGGTCTAAGAGACCCATCTTTCTTGCCTACAAAAAAGAACCCGGCACCTGCCGGGGAAGAGGACTCTCTAATGAGTCCAGCTCTCAGGGCATCCGAAATGTAACTGTCCATAGCCTCCCTCTCAGGTCCAGAGAGAGAATACAGTCTGCCCCTAGGGGGGGTGGATCCTGGTCGAAGTTCAATGGCACAATCATGATGTCTGTGGGGAGGCAGAGAGGTGGCTTTAGATTTGTTAAATACTTCACGCAGATCATGATAAACCTCCGGGACCTTAGACAAATCTGGGTAATCATGGTTAGCTTCAGAAGATGACTTAATAGCAAGAGCTTCTCTCAGACAATCCGAGTAGCAGGAAGGACCCCAAGTCTGAACCTTACCCGTGGTCCAATTGATGACTGGGTTGTGTCTTATGAGCCAAGGTCGTCCCAGAATTACTGGAATCTCTGAAGACTGTGCCAGGAGGAACGTGATCCGTTCGAGGTGGTTGCCTGAAGTTAGTGCAGACAGAGGTTTAGTCTTGTGAGTTATTTTATCTATTTTATGACCATCAATGGCAAAAATCTCACGTGGGATTTCAAGGGGCTCCACCTCCAGATGTAACTTGTGAGCAAGCTTGATGTCAATAAAGTTTGCATCTGCCCCAGAGTCAATGACAACAGGGAACTCCTCCTGAGAGATCCCAGGGAATTGGATGGTGCACAGATTGTGAGGAGGATTCTTGGATCTTAAGATAGGACTCAGTAAAGACCTCCTCTGCTTTACTGAGTCTGTCCTTTTAACGGACAACCAATGGCATGATGATCCTTCATTCCACAGTAGAAGCACAGGCGATTTCTGAACCTTCTTTCTCTTTCTTCAGCAGAGAGCCTGGTCCTACCCAATTGCATGGGTTCCTCGGGGCAAACTGCAGGAGATACAGGGGCTGGGGATATACTGCGTGGACTGACCTGGACGGTGGGGACCCTTCTTTGATAGTAAATGGACCTCTCTCTTCTCCTTTCACGAAGGCGTTGATCGATCCGAGAGGCCAACTGTTCCAAACCCTTGAGGCTCTTGGGAGGATCACGAGTGGCAATCTCATCCTTAATATCGTCTGACAGGCCCTGATAAAAAGCATCAAACAAAGCCTCCTTGTCCCAAAGACAACTGGATTTTAAGGCATGAAAATTAATGATATAGTCATTCACTGGTCGAGACCCCTGTTTGAGAGTAAACAATCTCCTGGCAGCCTCCCTCTCAGGCCGGACTGGATCAAAAACTCTCTTCATCTCATCAGAAAAATCAGAAAATGAGTCACAGCTGTCAGAATCATTCTCCCACTCAGAAGTGCCCCACTGCTTTGCCTTACCTGATAGTAGTGAGATAGTATAGGCCACCTTGGCACGTTCAGAAGGGAAGGCCGAGGGCTGAAGTTCAAAAATCAGAGAACACTGGGTCAAAAAAGGCCTGCACTGTTCAGGATCTCCAGCAAAACGTTCTGGGGAAGGAATCTTGGGTTCAGAACAAGCACTTGCTGTGGGTGTAACAGGCAGAGGGGCAGGGCGTCTGTCAGAAGGCCCAGCCTGACTCTGAGAGGTCTGAAGATTAGAAAGTCCTTGTAAAATCTCCTGAACACTTCTCTCTAGGCCAGTAATAGAACCTTCCACCTTTAAACACCATTCTTGATTTGGCTGTGGGTTCATATTGGCGAGATCGTTCTGTCACGTTTTTAGTAAGGAGCAGAACCCAACACACAGCCAAAACAACGATTGAGTTGAATATTTATTCTTTGCAAAATAGACAAAAGAGGGTGTGGAAGTAATCCAGTTTAAGAAGGGAGACTCTGGTGGATCAGGTGTAGCAGTCCAGCTCCAACGGGGCAGGGACCAATTGAGAGATGGGGTCTTGAGGCCTTGGGGAGGTTTGCAGATTGCAGGGTCCGAGCGTCCAAAATCCAACAGGCTTGAGGTCCATAAACAGTCCAGGGTCATACACAGAAGATCACTCAGGCAAGACGTTTCCAGAATCTGTAGGCTTAATCAGGGTCAGAGTTAGGCAAAAGTTCAGCAACATACAGGGAAAAAAGGCTCTAGTCACTCAGAGAACAGGTTTAGGCAAAAGCAGTGGTCAGGGACAGGCAGGGTCGAAGCACAGGGAAAACTTGATTCATGAGACAAGGCTTGAACGCTGTGGAAAGGCAGACGATCTCGCTCAGAGCAGGTGAAAAACAGGTGTTTAAATAGGGAACAGCCCAGGTGAGAATCATCATCAATTAGCAGTGGAGGGAGAGAGTAGCAAAAACATGGCAGGACTAAAATCATGACAAAAATAAATGTGTCTATCTCTGAATCTGTAAACGCTGCTTCAAACAACTTCAGTACATGTGGGTGGAAGTGCTGCATAGCAGTGTTCAGACACAAGAGTAGATCCACGTGTAGTGTTGAAATGGATCTAATTGGATTACTATTAGTTTTACTTTGATTTTGTCTGTTAGTTACATTTTTGCTTGTTTGTTTGTTTTGTATTGTTGGTGGTGCCAAGATTGTGAATCATACCTGGCCTGAGTTGTGTTGAAAAAAATCATTCACATAATACTTTTTCTGGCAGTGTAAAATTATTGATATTGATTTTAAGTCAGGACAGTGACTGATTTATGAACTCTAATACAATTGAATTTACTTTTAAGTTTTCTAAATTTTAAACATAAAGCAAAGACAGCTTATTTACACATTACCTGTCTCCATCACGCTTTCTCTTTGTTTCTGGTAAAGGAAAAAGCTTCACCTGACATGTTTAGTCTTATTGAATAAGGGCTTTAAAAAAACAAATAAAAATCATCATTATCTAAAGCACGTTTAGTAAATATTTGATTTTTCTCATGCTTAACATCAAACTACAAGGTACAATATGATTGTGTTGACTGGTTGTTGTTTAATAAAACATTCCTAATCATGAAGCCATTCTAAAACCTGATAACTGCTTTGGATGAAAGCTGTTTAAAAGCTGGGCTGTTTAAATCCAAACTCAGGCATGCTATTCCTTATTCTAGATTTGTTGATAGCTTAAAAAAAAGTGACATTTCCACATAGTCATTACAGGGAATTACAGTGTAACCTGTTGCATCATAGCCTTCAGCCAATCCCTATAACTGATTAATACTGACTCAGAGGCCAAAGCATAATCAGGTTCTCTATAAATATGCAAGAAGGGGTCTGAATATCTCACAACATGACTGCTCCATCTTCAGTTTACAGTCTGTGAGTATATATAATTTTGTTTTACTTAGTGTCAGAGCTTTAGGATGCAACTTTTTCTTGGTTCTGATAAGAAAGTTTCTCTGCTTATCTATTTATTATACTTGTCCATACTCCAAGTTATACTACATTTGTCTTTCCAGTGAAGATAATTTGGAGCAGAAATAATTGATTTTGGGGTAAAATGCTAAAACAACATCAGTGTTTTATGTGCATGTCCTGTAGCCCTGACCCTTCCCTATAACACAGACCTTTTTATGTTTTTTTCAAACCCGCATTCTTTAGAGTCTCCTAAATGAATTGTAGATGCTTCTAAATAAGGTGAGTGTCTGTCCATAATTTATTTTATAAATCTCATATTTGTCTGCAAGTATTTTATGAAACTGTTCATTAAATATTATTCTATGACAGCATTATTTATGAAATATACCTTTATAACAGGATTAGTATAAAAAATATTTTGTCAAACAGTTATTTTTTATTACTGTTACAATACCAGCAATCTTTCTACACATATCTTTAATACTTTTGAAAAAATGGAACATGAGTCCAAAAACTGAACACTAAATTGAATCTCTGTGCTTCCTTAGAGAGTGAAGAGGGGATGCTGATGATGAATCCCAACTCCTCCACACATCTTGTTCTTCTTATGAGTAATAGCAGCTCTGTACAGACAGGGGGTGGTGTGGCTCTGCCTAAAGAAAGCTTCTCTAATGTTCTGGCTAAAAACATTATGGCCATGATGGTGTGGCTGACCCTGAGCATCATCAACAGCAGCATGGTGCACACTTTCCTACACCACAGGTATGGAGGCTTTTCTGAAATTCACATCAGATATAAAATGACAGGATCAGGGCTCTGACATGTTTATTATGATTGTACTACAGATGAAGAAAAACACACGAAATATATAAGTAAAGATTAACGATATATAAGTAAAGATTAACAGTATTTTAATTAATGTTCTACTCATGACATTTTATGAGGTAAATTTACTGAAATCGAAGAAATGTTATGTTTCTGAGTATATCTTGAATTTGAATAAGTTTTACTCTGACAAATTTACTGTGTAGGTGTATTTTTTGTTGTTGAAGAAAATGAAGAAACTAATTATTTGGGAACTAAACTACAAAAATACAACCTCAGTTGTGGCATTACCTTTCCTAAAAGACAATAGAGAGATTATCCCATAAGTAATTTGCATCAGCTGTTGCCTTTTCTCTTCTTGCCAACGTGAACATATCAGTGTCCATTTCTCTCTCAGCTCATTTCCTTTGACCCTAGTCTCTTCTACGAGAACTCTCGCTACATCATGTTCATCTGCATGGTGGTCAATGATGCTCTGCAGCTCACGCTGGTAACAACTCTGTATGTGGTCAGCTACATCTTCAGAAAGATCCATGTCTCAGTCTGCTGCTTTCTGGTAATTTCTGCCTTGTTTTTTTATCTGCTATGTTGCGCAGAACTATGACAAAAAAAGACAGCTACACTTGCCTACTTTTTTGAATCTTTTATACTCAGATTTGTTTTTCCATATAATCACAAAATTTTTTTTAAAATATCCTAAGTCATGTGGAGGAACATAAAGACGAGAAAAGAAAAGTAGGAAAATTAAAGAAAAGATAATTAAGCTCAAAAATTGCTTTTCTAGTGGTATAAATTTACTGTGGGATTATTTGAATGTAAATTTGTACATTGTCAACAGAACATCATTATAATACACAGATCTTTACCTGATAATTTTGTGTGTGTGTGTGTGTGTGTGTGTGTGTGTGTGTGTGTGTGTGTGTGTGTGTGTGTCCTGTCTGGCAATGTGGCACTATGAATTGTCTTAATGGCAAAAAGAGGCCAACAGATTTTACTTTCATAAGTGGAGCTTTATTGCTTTTGCTATAGTGCTCCACTTGATTTATACATGCAAGAAGCTTCATTATAATTTATGCTGAGACTATTTCATGTTCAATGAAAACAGAAACGACAAGGTAGAAGAGGAAAAAGGGAAAGAAACAGATGGGACAAAATGCTAAAAGGGAGAAAAGGTGAAAGGAAAAGAGGAGAGGAAAGGGCGAGAGCAATGTAACATCCTCTGAGTCTGCTTCTACACCTGCAGAGATATAAAAAGAACAGCAAAACCAACAGATACAGTATTACAGGTTGAAACGACCAACACCTTGATACCATCACTGAAGAATATACAGTATTATTTAATACAAAATGTGTAAAGTGACAGCTAAAGATAATAATAGGGGTTTTCTGTATAGAAGTGAATCTGTGAGCACCTGAAGCCAAGCACATGTAGGTGTTTGTGAGAGTGTGCTTGTGTATGTAAAGTCTATCCATAAGAGAAATGCTCAATAGCAGTTGTGAGGAGCCAAAGACCCACCCTGCAGAGGATTGAGGCAGACGCCACGGGAACTAGAACCCCGGATGCCTGAAGTCTTACAGCCACATTACACTGCGTAGCCTGTTCTCACCTTCCCTGGTCCTAACACAGAATACAGTGTTATGAGCAAAAAGTGTGCCTTGTTTAACTGTTGGAGTACAGAAATCCTTCTAACTAAAGGCTTAAACAATAAAATGTATCCCTGCCTCCTGCACCACAAAATGTTTTGTGTTAACGAGAAAGTTGACTTGCAGTACATTAAATGCTGCGGCATAACAGAGCACTTTTGTGATTAAACTCTACAGTATACTGTAAGCCATCAGTACTTCTCTGTATTAATTTTCTGACCACCACTGCAACATATTTGCCCCATCTTCAGGTGATGACTGCAGTCTTGACCACCCGCTCCACCCCTCTCATCCTGGCTGGCATGGCCGTGGAGCGCTTCATCGCCATCTGCTTCCCCCTCCACTACAGCCACACGTGCACGGTGTCCCGCACCCTTCTCCTCATCGGCGTCATCCTCATCCTCACCGCTACCCCTCCAGTCACCGACCTCCTCATCACCGTCCTCAAGGAGCCTCCGAGTTTCTTCCACAGAGCCATTTTTTGCGACCAATCTATTCTCTTCCCTGATCCCTCCATCTACTACAAGAACTGTGTGTTCGATGGGTTGTACCTCTCCTTCGTGGCCCTAACGCTGCTCTACACCTACGTTAAGATCATCCTGACGGCGCAGGCTGCCTCCACCAGCCTGGCATCGGTGAAGAGAGCCAGGAACACCGTGCTGCTTCATGGGGTGCAGGTGACGTCTCAGAGATGAGGAGCAATGTCTCCAAACAATACAATACCAGGAATTTACCTACAAAAAGTCTTGACATTGTTTAAATATTTTGCATTTGGCAACGTGGCAATAAGATCTGTTGTCTTAATGCTAAAAACAGGCTAACAGATTTTACTTTCACAAGCAGAGCCTTATCGCATTCGCACTGTTGCTCTGCTTGATTTATACATGCAAGAATCTTTATTACAATTAATGCAGGGAATATTTAGTGTTATATGGACCCTGATACAAGAAGGTAGAAGAGAGGAGGGAAAAATAGGAGAAAAGGTGAAAGAGAAAGAGGAGAGAAAAGGGAGAGAACGATACATCCTCCGTCTGCTTCTTCACCTGCAAAGGGAGATGTAAAAAGAAAGGCACAACAACAATTCAAAATTATAATACATATTTCAATCAGTAAAAAGTCACGACAGAAACCATCACAGACCAAAGTTTTGAATTGCACCCCATATAAATGCATTCTAATCCAAATAATTTGCCAGGTCCAGACAACAATTGTTGACTAAATTAATTTATACTTTTTTCCCTTTACTTTTGTAGCAATGTTGTAAATGACAGTCACAAAAAAATCAGTGCTGCAAAAAAATCTTTATGCTTTATCTGAGGACAGCTAACTAATTTGATTCATAAATATTGGCAAAAAAAAGGGACGACCCCATAATTTGTTAATTTGTCCCCTTTTTAAATAACATCTTTATTAAGTTTGTTGAAAGTATTTCTTTCATACACATTACTGGGAGAAAGAGATTATAAACAACATATAATGTATTTTGTATGTAACTATTTAAATGGTTTTGATTAAATAATTATTTTTTGTTAGGGTAATAGTTTTTTACTATTTTATTTTTTAAAGCACTGAGCCATCATTCAATACCAAGAGGATATTACTGGTTTCCGTTGATGACTTTATCCTAAACTTTCTCTGCCTTGTCTTGTGCTCATGAAGTCTCTTCCAATTGTTTTTCTGATGTTTTTCCCTTCCTCACTTCCAGCTGCTGCTGTGCATGCTCGCCTTTGTGGTTCCCTCTCTCCAGGCTGCTCTGATCTCCCTCTTTCCCCAGCTGAGCCTGGAGATCCGCTACATCTTCTTCTTGCTCGTCTACATAATCCCCCGCTTCATGAGCCCAGTTATCTATGGGTTCCGGGATGAGCTGTTCAGGAAGTACTGGATCCGGGATCTGTCCTGTCAGAGTCAGAGGACTATTAGGGTCAGGCCTGAAGCTTTAAAAGAAGCCTGCAGGTGAAATAAAGTGGCGTGGGAAGCATGTGGCCCACCATCTTTATGACTTCTGTTGCTGAGGTCTGGCTCCAGTTTTAATCAGTGCAGTATGTTGTGATTTCAGGATTTAGGACTAATTGGTGTCCGATTGTTTAAATTCCCGACTGCTGAACTGCTGGGTTTGACCTAATCAGAAATGCAACCTTTTTTTTTTTTCAGAATAAACTTTTAATGTCAGTAAATCCAAAGAATGAATACAAATGTACTATTGTTGGTGTTAATGTGACCTTCCAATAAGTTCTTTAAGAAGCAAATAAACCATTTCATTAAAAACATGATTTCTGTGGAGGAGCTGAGAATCATTACATCAAACTTTATAGGACAACACTCAATTCTAGAAAATTATGCTAATGTTTCAAAATAGGTAAAACAGCTAAATGCATACATCTGCCACCATTTTCTATTACATACTTGAAGTTAGTAGGACGATAACATGATATTTTTTTTTTATGCTAGACAGGCTGTCCTGTTTAGAGACTAGTGTTCTGAAATTTTAGTTCACAGCCATCTCTTGTGTTTGCAAAGAATGGTCCAAATAATATACAGTTATGTGGTCAAAAGGGGTTTGTTGATCTCAAAGCTCTGAAAAGAATCAGCAGAGTGGATCGAGGTTATAGAAAGGCAACATTAGTTCAAATAATCACTCATTTATATTTCTCATGATGTTGCAAAGCTGGATATAAATCTCCATAGCGGTGTATAAATGAACAACTAAATAAATATTTTACGCAAATATGAAGTACGCACAGATTTGTGTTTTTTGTTTTTTTTAACCTTTGACATCTGTCATTATACAGAGTCAATACAGCTCTCCCTCTTGCTTTCTTCTGTTAATTAAAGGAGCTAAGTTAACATAAGTTATAGTTGACGAGCAGGACAACCTTTTGGCCACCAGATGGCGGTATTGTCATAGTGATGCTTTGAGTTGCAGGAGAAATGGAAAAAGATGGCAATTTTAATTTTTAAATTCACCTGCAAAAGAACAACTCACTCTCTATACCTCTCAATTATTTAGAAATATCGTGTCTATTTTTTTTTTTTTTTGTAACTATGTATGCTTGTAACTCAACAACAAATTAACTAAAAGAGTACTATAATACATTTTTGAACACTACCTAATTTGTAAAATCTGCTGTGACAAAAGCTGTTAAAATACTTTTGACTAATATTGTGTGAGCTGTAATAAAACTAAAAACAAACAAACAAAAATAAAAGAATCAGACCCATGAGATTGACAGCATTTTGGGGCGTGTCTCGCAGAATGATCACTGTAATTTGGACAGACTGTCAATTCTGCGGTTCCATATGCATCTCCTGCTTTTAACAGTGCGTAATCACCAATCAACGCGTAAACCAACCCCTTTCCACTCCAAAACAACAAAAAACTTTGTTAACAGCCATCATTACCACCATTATCCACCGGATGTCGCCAATACACCACAGGACAGCGTTACTGTAGCCCGGGGAGGCAACACTCTTTGGCAGCAGGCCTCTTTTTCCGGACTGTGACGGGAAAAGCCGAAGACTCCCCGCTGAGACAGATGGAGACGATCCGTAGTTCCGATGGAGGAAACCTGCAGCCCTCCAGCTGACTCTGGCTTCTCTTCTTAGCAGTTTAGTTTTTTATTTACAGACGAAGGAAAAAGGCTGAGTTTATCAAGAGAAATAAGTCGTCTTGTTTCCCCTTCTTGTTTCAGATTGGCAAAAGGAAGGATAAAACTTATTAAAGAATCATGGGGTGAGTCTGGCATTTGAGGATGAGGACGGTATTCTGGTGATGAAGGAGCGTCGTCAGAAAACTCGGACGTGAGTTACAATTAAAGACTTTTTCTCACTTGGGTGTGTAGCCAGGCGCTTTTAAGATCGTCCATTCAGAAATTCTGTGCAGACCGCCGATTGCAGAACAATGATTCGTGTTATCGTATTAATGTTGTTTGTAATAGTTTGTTGCTGCAGCTGCATCTCCCCGTAGCTTGGTTTCAAGCGGAAGCGCTGAATTATAGATCAACTTTATTTCTGTTTTCATGATGTGCAGCCCCACTGAGAGCTCAGCATAAGCTCATCATGTCATCACACACAGAGATTCCCACCGTTAAATATAGCTGGCTTTCCTGTAATAAATGATAAAACAAACTACCTCTCATTGTTTTCTTTAACTAGAATGCTTATTTAATGGATTTTGAGTTTTATCTAGCTAAATCACATTTTTTAGCATCAGGTTGGCTGATTTAAACAAATTACTTAAGAAAAGCAAGATCACTTCTGAACTTTAGGGGGAAGAAATAAGGAACTTGCGGCATTTTTATAAGTTCATTTGTAAATATAATGAAAAAAAAATCTGAATTTTCAAATTCTTTTTTCTTTCAAACAAACGCTTGGTTCATAGACTCATTTCAATAATGACCTGAGTTTTCACCAGCTATGTAAAGCTAGCAACTTTACAACAGTAAAGCTACACCGTCCCTAACTGTTGCTGCACACTGCTGGCCAGCTGGCTAAAAATTAAAACAACCACACTTTCAATCAATCAATCGACACATAAATAAACTGAATTGAAATTATAATACAAGCGAAAAATGTGATTAGGATACGTTTGTACAGAGATTAGTGGAGTAGGGAATCAAGAAAATACATTTGTTGCTAACCTTTAACCGATTTTTAATAAATACAAAATAGATACTTCCACGACTTGCTGTTGAGTTTTTAGTTTTTATGTGTTCAAATGCTGAAAAATCTTAAGTCTTTACTATTCTTTGTCTGTAACTCTTCAGACTGAGGAAGTCTCTTGGAGAAGAACAAAACATTCCAGCAAAAAAGAACCAGTCCGAAGGACCTACTACATTTTTTTCCACCTATATTATTGAGATGTATCAAGATATTTTTAAAAAGCTGAGTCAGAATTCTGGAAATTTGGAAAACATGTAATGTTTTACATTCACACAGGTTTCTGTTTGTTTATTTGCAATTTATTCAGTATACAGAGAGATTTAAGTATCATATTTATTTTATTTTAGATAAAATACTATACTGGAGCTGTTTTGCATTTAGTGTTTCAAACATTTTATCATTGTATTGAATAAAAAGATGAGCTCACATTCAGATTGATCAATAGCATAAATCTAAGGTCAAGCTCCTAGGACACCAAATGTGTGGGATGAGAGGTTGTTGTTGCTAACTCTAGATGTAAATGAAAAACATTGTGAACGAACTGGAGGAAAGCTGTTCTTCTGCGGGAATTGTCAATTCGAATGTAGTTGTGATGACTACAAAGTTCGACAAATAGGCAAAACTTCACAAAACTATGTTGCAAAAAGAAAAAGGAAAGAAAAAGAACACACAAAAAAAACAATACACACAATGGAGGCACAAAATGTCCCTTACAATACTATAGTCAGGAATGACCTAATGTGTTACATTTTTTAGCCACTATTCACCACTTTTATTTTAAAACCTAATTATGTGTCCCTTTAACAAACACACCGCCCACATGTGATTTTTACACCAACATGCCGATGTCAGTACGGCTTGCTGAAGCCAGGTCACGTGACCGTATAACTCAGGAAAGATCTGATTAAATACCAGCAGGAAGAGAGAGAACCATTCAGGAACGAAGGGAGTCAGATCACTCCAGCTAAAATACCATTACGCTCACATTAGGTTAGCACCGCAGTCCTCGGGCTCTTTTCCACATTTACCAATTAGAGACTTTATAGCATTAGGGCATCACATCTTAGCTGCACTTTACCTGAAACCATGAGCGCTCAGTGTGGACTTTGAATAGCCCATGTCAGGGCTGATAGATGAAGTAAGAAGCAGCTGATCAGACATTCAGAAGTGATGGAATAAATGTGTGAAATAATAAAATTAATGCAGCATTTTAATTATAGAAAGTTGAGTGATAACTAATCTCAGGAAAGACTTGTTCACTAATAGCTTCACAGCAGCTTCAGCAGATTTCTTCACTGAAACCTTGCATTCTTTCAGCAGATTTCTTCACTGAAACCTTGCATTCTGTATGTCTGTAAGGAAGACAGCTACTAAAAACAGCGACTCTTAGAAACTTTACTTGTTGCTAAGCGATGTTGAACCAACATTTGCAAACAGACCTGGACTGAATTAGTTTTTTTTTTTTTTTTTTTCTCTGGCGGTGGTATTACCTTCATATTGTGAAAAGTATTCCAGGCAACAACGGGGAGGAGGAACATCCGCGAGTGAGTGAAAATGCCACAGTCCTTTGACCAGATTTAAAGTGTAACATTACCATCGTAATTAATTCCTCTGGTGGAAGATCTCACAACGTAGTTTTTTTTTGCTGTCAGAGTGTTTACTGCGTGGGTGTTTATACTGGGGGGTGCAGTGAATTAGCTCGTGTAGGAGTTATTTGTGCAACTACTGTTTTTATAACATTTTCTCGCAACATCATTACCTGGAGAAAGTTGCATGGTTTTGTTAACAGACGGTAAATGATGTGTTTCTTTGGAATTCTTTGCTCATTTATTTGACTGCTAGAACAGTTGTCTGCTATTTAAAATCAGCAAGAAGCTATATGATAAAAAAGACAAAATTTTGTTGCTTAAATAAAATTATTTCATCCCTTAATTGTTATCCGGATGTGTCATGTTAGAAAGTCATTTGCGAGTCCAGATGACACTAGACTGTCACCAGTACAAATACAATTAAAGAAAAGAGGCTCAAAGAAAACCTGCCTTTGTATATTAAGCAGTAGGAGAAGGAAAGTCTAGAGAGCATGCAAACCAATGTTTAGAACCATGTTACTTGTTCAATTTATGTAACATTTAGTTTTAAATATTCAAACTGTTGTTGTGTCCCGCTGAACATATGCCTGTAAAACAAAAGTTCTCCCAGAATCTACCCTGCTGCTGTTACTGTACAGTGACCGCTGCACTCAACATGATAAAATGTCAGAACCCACCCATGATTGGGGCTACGCTAATGTTTTTTTTTTTTTCGTGCAGCACTGTTCATCGATGTCAAGTATAAATTTGTCTTATGAGGCAACCCTATTCATGGTGATGTCAGGAAACCAAATGTGAAAGGTCCTCCATGTAAGCATCTTTCAAGCCTCAGTTATCTGTTACACAAAGACATTAGTTCATCCTTTGAGTTTAAGAGTCCCTTTATCCCTAATTAATTAGTCAAACTTAAGTGGCTTATAAAAAAAACAAACAGGAAAAAAAATCAGAGAATCAGAGTATTTTATTGTCATCGGGTGTTACCGTGGCAAAATTTCTCTTTGGCCATGCCGGTTCACATTACACATGAAGGCAAAAAAACAAAAAAACTGACAAACAAACAGGCAATGATTAAGAGTTACAGTGTTTTTTTTTTTTTTTGTTTTGTTTTTTAGCGGTCAGGAGAGTCAGAGATAAAGATAATGAGGTAGTAAGGTGTTTATTGAATAAGGGTGATTGAAGCTTCATTTACAGAAATGTGCATTTAGATATTCAGAGATGATGGTGTGCAGTAGTCAGTAACATTAAGGTGATTATAATGTATGATGAGCTAGTAACAGTGGGGGTGATTTTAAAGCGTTGGACTGCAGTCTCCCATCAGGGGGCGATTGCCCTCACAGCTCTTGGAAAGAAGCTGTTTCTAAATTTATTTGTTTTGGCTTTAAGGCTTCTGAAGCGCTCACCTGATGAGGGAGGGGCAACCAGCACTTTGTCCGGTGGGTGGGGACAGTGGAGATTCGCCTAGCCCTTCTTTGGACTCATTCTGCATAGATTAAGTCTAGATCCTGCAGACGGTATCCCAAAATCCCACAAAATATAGTAAAGTACAACACCAAACATTTGTAAGCCCATAAGATACTTTCAAGGACCTGAAAAAGCTTGGAGGATAACCTGTGAAGTTCGTTTAAAAGATTACAAGAAAATCTTGCTGCTAGGGTGGCTAGTATAATGAAATAAAAGATAATATACATGGAAACCAAATCATAATGCCTCTGAATGGGTTTTATAATTGCTTTCCAAACAAAAGTCTGAAAAGTAAGGTGTGCATATATATTCAGCAGCAGTCCTCGTTAGTCTGACTCCTATAAATAACATCCAGTGCAACCCATTGCATCTGAAGTCGCCTAATAAATAAGAGTCCAGCTGTGTGTAGTTTAATCTCAGTATAAACGCAGCTATTCTCTAAAGGCCACATATCTTTGTTAGTGGACATTAGTGAACAAACAGCATCATGAGCACCAAGAGACAGTGCAGATAGGAAGAAAGCTGCGGGGAAGCAGAAGTTGGGTTATAAAGCAAGATCAAGGTCAAAACATCTTACTCAGCACTGCTCGCTCAATCTAATAAAAATATGGAACAAATTTGGCACAAATGCAAATCTTCTAAGACACAGCCATCCACAATTAACACACTGAATCAAAGGAGTACCCAAGAGGTCCAACGTGACTCTGTAGGAGCAGCAGCAGTCCACTTACCTGACTCCGCCAGATAGATTTGCTCCGCATATCCATCTGGAAACCTTCCGTTGAAGTAATTTTGGGAAGGGGCGAAAATACTGGTTAGCTGATTGGCCTATGTTGGTGATAGACGGGCCAAATGAACTAATCAGATTCGTCGTCGCTCTGTTACGAGCGACGACGAAAACACAACCACAAGCCAAGCTACTCTTGCTGCTGCAGGTAAAGGCTCGTTAGCTCAGCAAAGAAATACTCTGTAATTCCGATAAAACTTGCTCGATAGCCACGCTAACGCTAGTTTCATCGGCTGAAGCCGCCATATTCTTTAGACTGAACTGTCGCGCTTCTCGTTGCGTCACACCTCAACCCGTCTCAAAGCCAACGCTGATTGGACGTTCGTTTGGTGAACGGCTCCAAATTTTCTTTAACGGAGAGTAGCCAGACTGATCTGCGAGTGAAACCTTGAAAGCTCGCGAGATCAGGATGGTCTCACGAGGCTAGCAGTCCACAGCTCAGGTGGGAAATCTGTTGACATCACAGCTGTCAGTCATGTGATCCACAAACCTAGCTTTTAATGTAACACATACAGGGTGGAGGCTGCATACAGCTGTTTGCACGCTCTTCTCTCGCAGTGATAGCAGAGCTGGTCAGGGTTGAGAAGAAGATGCATGGAGCTGAGTACAGGACAATCCTGGAAGAAAACTTGTTACCGGCTGCAAAAGACTTGAGACTCAGGGACAGGTTGACCTTCCAGCAGGACAACAATGCTAATGTAGCCTATAGCTAGAACTTCAGCTGAATGATTTAACTCTGTACGTTAGAAGGAACCTGTCAAAATTGAGACTTTATCAAAGCTGGTTTGTGTGGCTTGACTTGAAAATTGATTTCAGATACGCTTTCCATCCATTCTGACTAAACCTGAGCTATTTTGTAAAAACAAATGGGGGGAAGAATTTAGTCTGTAAATGCGTAAAATTAGTCAAGATGTTCCCAAAAAGATTTGACAATGTTCTGCATACAACCAAACATGTTTGTCCTCCACACCTTTCAGATTTTTATTAGTGTTTATAAGAATGTTTAAAAAAAAATCCATATTTTTCCTTCCGCTGTACAACGCTGTGCTAAAATCTCAATCACACAATTCAAGTTCTTGGTTATAATGTGACAATATATGAAGAAACTCAAGTTGTATGAACAGTTTTACAAAGGAGTGTACTTTTTAAACAATTGACACTTAAACAGGCATTTTTTTTCAAATAATAAAATAATCCACTATTGATGCTACATGGTAAATGTGAGAATTAGCAGGGTTAATTTTATAGGAGCCTAGATTACAGAGCAAAAAAAATAAATCAGAATATTTAAACTTCTACATGTGGAAATGTATTGATAAGACTTGAGTAGATTCATAATGCTGACTTAATGTCAGATAATTTACATGAATACAGAAATTCATAATTTATTTTTCACTGTTTTTTCAACTCTCATTGAACAGATGTAGTTTGTCTATAAAAGGTTGCTCTCTGGTGGCTGCATCTGCAGGGAAAAAATGTATTAGCAAGATGATGCAAGCATGAATAAATAGTTTGTCACAACATAAATAGTATTCATGACATAAGCGTGTTACTGTTACTTTTGCATTTTTGTTTTGTTTGACACAAGTCACCCGATATGCTCTGCCCACTTTATGCTTAAGATAAAGAAAATTGCGATCCAAATGGTTTTATGTTCTGTTGATGTTTAAATTTGAAAACCTTTTTCGGACAGGGTTTTAATTTATCGATCCCTTTTGCACTGGAAAAAAAAAAGCAAAAATCTCTACATAATGTCTGTTTAGGTCCCCAAATATGAATATAGACTCTAAGTTTTATAGTCAGACAGCAGGAAAAAAGTATAATTTAAAACCATCCAAAGGTTGTACTTCTCTAAGTCCTTGGGTTCGTTTTTATCTTTCTTTCCTGCTGTGATTCAGAAACTGAGAAACAAAGGCTAAATAAAAAAAATAGATGTTTTGAAGACAACTCTTTAATGATTCTAACTTTCACTGCTCTCTGTCACTTCCAGTGGAAACACATCAGAAAAAAGATCATTAATTTATCAGTATGAAAAGAGGCAAAGATTACGGCAAAAAAAAAAGAAAGCAAATCATGGCTGCCTCATTATTTTTTATCGGCAGAAGAAAGTCACGCAAACTTTTCATCATCACCATGAGCTGCTGCATCCACAAATCCAGCAGGAGGCTGCCGTCACATCTGTCCCTCGCTTGTTGTCAGAAGACGTTTTCCCTGTGAAATGTCATCGCAATGGGATTCATGATTGGTCAGAGCAGCAACTGTCAAAGGGTTCCTTTTGTATTTGGGTCACAGAAATATCTTTTGAATTAATTTTACTTCCAACACCATGCCCTGGTATATTCTGTTTATAATAATGATCAAGGCATTTTTATTAGATCACTTTTCAAACTTTGCTTTTTACTCACCTTCAAAGGTTACTGAGTATGAATAGAACAGGCCATAGGCAACACACTGCACACATTGCCAAGAATGGCCTGCCTAATTCATTAATCTCTAGTTTTTCTATGTGCAAAAGGTCCTTTAGTTTTTAGACACCATTCTTATATTTGCTTTACATTTAAAACGTCTCTGTATTTAGTGTAAAGTTGATGTGACCCCAGAGGTCAGCCCAGAATTTTCCAACCATTTTTCACTATACAGTTATGTAATATAGCTGCAACGGTGAGCCCGCTTTAGGCTGCTTTGGCCTTTCGAAAAGTCAATAACTCGAACTGCGCAGCTCCTGCAGTGCTGTGGGTTTTTAGTAAGTGAAGCCGGTCTCACCGAACCAGCCATTAAATATTGCAAAAGAAACCAGCGTTAGATCTGAACGCTTCCAGACGCCTCCCTTTACAGGTTTTCTGGCCACATCCATATGACAGGAGACCCTGAGGCAGACTCAGGACCTGCTGGAGAGACTCTCCATCTATTTTGGCCTTAGGAAGGCTTGAGCTCCTGCAGAATGAGCTGGGGAACAGGATCTTTGGGTTTCCCTGCTAGACCTGCTGTTCTTGGAAGCGGATAAAAGAAAGTGGGTGAATGGAAATTTCATGCTCCCCCCACTTTATACCTACTTACCAATTCTGTTATTGTGTCCCTCTATGTGAAACGTCACTCCAAGACAACAGAAAGACATAATTTGCACCTCCGCTGTTTAACGCTAACCTCTGTTGTGTCTGTTTTGCTTCAGCAGATTTCACCATGGTGAAGGAGGCTTTGCCCAGCTGGGTCCATCAGGACTCTGAAGAGGGTCTCGTCCGTGTGAATGTCGGCGGCCTGAAGAGGAGCCTCTGTTCTAGCACGCTGAAGAAATTCCCAGACACCAGGCTGGGAAAACTGCTAGCCTGCGATTCAGAGGAAGACATACTGCAGGTGGGCCCGGTGCTTGACAAAACGAACTGGTAGAAACACAAGGATTAAGTTTTTTTTTCTTCCCTTTGTGTTTTCCGGTTTTCATCTTACCTTCCTCACCCCTGCAGGTGTGTGACGACTATGACGTACAGGAGAAAGAGTTTTATTTTGACAGGAACCCCGGTTTGTTCCCTTATGTCCTCCACTTTTACCAGACTGGCAAACTTCACGTGATGGAAGAACTCTGTGTGTTCTCCTTCAGGTCTGTTTGATCTCACCGCCACGTCCTCCATCACGTCACACAGGAAAAAACTAAATAAAAATGTTATGCTAATAAAACTTATTTGCAAATTCCCCCACATTTCACCGGCTTTAACGAGGCGCTGAGTAGTAGAGTGGTTGCTGCGCGAGCTATCTGAGCTACAGTAATTGTGATCTTCTGGCATAAGCATTAGATGTGTGGTTTAGTATGTTGCACTGCAAGCAGATTTAGAAGCAGGTCTTCTTTAAATCTCTACTAATGTGCTTGTTTAGCATCCTGTGAGTGCCTCCTCCTCCTTTAAAGCTACAGTAGGGAAGTTTAAGAGATACTTGACCTCAGTAACTTTACAAATCTGTTGAATAGTAAAAATAAGATGTTTTATAAATATTTAAGTGATTCCTGACCATTGTTTCTGACTGTATTTGGGGGATCAAGTTGATTTTAGCTTCTTTTTTCCCTCCACACAGTCAGGAGATAGAGTACTGGGGCATCAACGAGTTCTTCCTGGACACCTGCTGTAGCTACCGGTACCATGACCGCAAGCTGGAGCGAGGCCGACACCGCAGCTGGGATGACGAGAGTGACGTCAGCAGCGTCGACACATCTGTGGACGAGATTTCTGATTTAAACAAGTCAGACATCGTGGCTCCAAATCAGGCTCTGAAAGTCCCCCCTTTTAATGTTGACCATTAAGTTGTCGTCCTTCTACCGCCTCACAGGGACATGCAGCATTTCCAGGAGGTTCGCTATGGGAACGTCAAGAAATGTTTGTGGCTTACGCTTGAGAACCCAGGATACTCCATCCCCAGCAAGCTCTTCAGTCTGCTCTCCATCGGAGTGGTGCTCACATCCATCGCCACTATGTGCATTAACAGCATCCCAGAGTATCAGGTTGGTAGCTTGAAAGGTCAGGTAACAGTGCATCTGATGGGAAACCACTTACAGTATAGCATCACATCTGTTGATTTACAACTCTGCGATTGGCGAAGGCAATTGAAGTACTCATCCTTGCTCCTCCAGATTTTTTTCGGTTGTTGCTTAACATTCTGCAACTTAAATCAAAGTACTATCTCAAATTGTGTAACACAAACTTTTTTTAACACAATTTCATTATGTCTTAACAAATGATGTGTTGCTTGGTTTTCTCAAAATACTAGACGGCAATAATAAACCAGTGCTCTACTCAGTCTTAATTTACTTGAGAAGTTTCTTTGTAGGATAATTTATTTCTGGATGCAGACATGGTCTCATTCAGGATCACCTTTCATCAGGAAATCTAGATGCTAATTGTTTTTTGAGTGAGAGCAAAAATGCGTACAGCTCACGCCTACACAAACTAGACCGCTGGGCTGTGTAATTATCTCACATGCAGTTAGTGTGCGGCTAGTTCATCCTATGTGGACAATCCCATTGTGAACCATCAGTTCAACTGGCCCAGTAGCTATAGAGCTGTCTTATAAACTAACAGGCTCAGTTTATGTAGAGATCTCGTTTTAATAACGAGGGGCCAATATTTACCCCCCTTCATTTTCACTGCTTCTAACAGGGTAGAAACACATTACCAGACAACAGGCCTGGCTAAGAAGTGGTCCATTATTATTACCCTGAATCTTTGAAGTGGAGTTTTGTGTGGGGTGGGGGGGTTGCAAACCCTTCCTGATTGGTTGATTCCTGATATGTTTCAGTGTGTAGGTGCGCAAAAAGCAAAGGCAAGTCGTGATCGGTCTACTGTTCATCTGTTGAGGATCACCCCAACATCTTTTCACGTATCTAAAGCGCTGAATGCATTTGAACCGCTTTACATTTTAATCACAACAAAGAGCAGAGAAACCATCTTACACACATTGCTTCAGCCAAAAGAGGGCTTTGGTTCTGTTAGCTCAGCTCTATGCTATGAAAGCACACATGCCCTTTTTATTCCCTCTTGAGATTAATTTGTATAATGCGTTAAGACAAAGAGAGCCGTAATGAAGGCGGTTTTGTTTTTGTGTATTTGTTGGAAGCATTGAGCTGCTGTGACAGAACCATAAGTTGTCCTCCTGAAAATTTCTGATCTTTGTTTTCCGAGTGAGTCTTGATGCTTATGGCTGTGCTGTATTGACAAGTTGTTATCTTCAAACCCCTTCTGGAAGTACCGAGGAGGAGTAATCCTGTCAGCGTCAGCATTCATAGTTTATGTGAACAGCACTGAAGTGGGAAAAAAACACACAAAGGATAGCCCAGGGCATATTAAGGGTTCAGGGTAATCTTTGCAGTCCAGGAGAAGGGGAAATTGTAACAGTAAACACATTTTCTGATATTGCTCAAGTCCTTTGAGTTTTCAGTCTTCACTTTGATGTCACTTTCAATAAATGCTATGGGTAAGTG
The DNA here is from genome assembly GCF_011125445.2 of Fundulus heteroclitus. NCBI lineage: Eukaryota > Metazoa > Chordata > Actinopteri > Cyprinodontiformes > Fundulidae > Fundulus > Fundulus heteroclitus. The sequence goes on along the minus strand of NW_023397362.1, from coordinate 281,243 downwards.
TGTGGTGAAAACAATGCAGCATTTTTTTTTCTTTGCAAATACAAAAATGAAGATTGCCAGTGAGTTCACAATTATCACGTTTCAAACAAGTGAAAGCAGCTAGAGCTAGGTCACACCACAGAAATAGATAATGATCAGATAAAAACATGTATTGCTTTGCTAAGTGTCCCAAACCAAAGCACATCATGGCAAAGGATTGCTATAAGTTTCTAAGTTAGGATGGTGAATAAACACATAAAAATAAATGGTTATACTTGATGTGTCCTCATATGCTTTGACAGATGACAACAGCTCGTTCTTTTCCTTTTTAACAGACTTTTGACTCAGATGGAAAGTTGGTTGAAGACCCAACCACACAGGCTCTGGAGGTGTTCTGTAGTTGCTGGTTCACCTTTGAGGTGAGCGCACAGAAACCAAACGTTTGGTGATGCAGGCGATGTTTGGAGACCAAACGTCTGTTTCTGAACTCAGGTTGTGACGCGGCTACTGCTCGCTCCAAACAGGAGGAAGTTCTTTCATCACCCACTCAACATCATTGACCTGGTGTCCGTGGTTCCCATCTACATCACCGTGATCTTTGACCTGACTCTGGGATCTGAGTCTGAACTGGGAAACCTGGGGCGACTCATACAGGTTACTGGTGTACACTCGTGCTTACTGTTGCATTACAGCACAGACGAAAAGTCAGTGCAGCCTGGTATTTGATTTTTGTGCAACAAAGACTATGACTGATTTTAGGAAAACAGCTATTTTGGTTGAAAATAACATAGCCCTATAAATAAATGGAACAGTTCTTATGCCTTGATTACCAAGGTGACAGAGACACTCCAATCACAAATGGCAGGAAAAGTGATCTGAAAGCTTATAATTCAAACTGAAACATCGGTTTTAGATTGCTGTTCAAAAACGAAAATGCAGTTGTTTTTCTTTTATGTTTAAAATCTGGACTGTGTAGTAAATGACAGGAAACTGCATAGTTGGTTCTAAAAGCCCATTGAATTCATTACTAGAAGAAGAATCTTAGTAACCGTAGAAACTGTTACTAATCTAGGAGAAAACTGGAACTTGTAATATGGCCTCATTATTGCTAATCACCCCATGACTGTGTGACAGAAACATTTTCTTTGTGGGAGACACATAACGTATCTTTCTCCCAGGTGTTCAGGTTAATGAGGATCTTCAGAGTTTTGAAGCTAGCACGGCACTCTACAGGTCTGCGCTCTCTGGGAGCGACACTTCGGGTGAGTCGGTGTCTTTTCACATATACTCATAAAACATCAAACTTCGTGGCACAGCAGTTTGACAGCCTGTCAACATCTAACAGATCTTAAAGAGACCTCATCGACAGGCTGATATCAGTTTATTTGTTTTAGTTATATATATATATATATATATATATATATATATATATATATATATATATATATATATATATATATATATATATATATATATGTATATGTATGTATATATTCAGTAAATATATATAGATTTGATACAGATGGAGTGGTATGTTACAAACTATACTTGAAATACATATATACAGTTAATTTTGACGACTATAAATTTTAGCTAATAAAAAACAAAATTTCTGTTTCTCATAAAATGTTAACATTACATAAGACTAATGGAAAATGGATTTTTAATACAGAAATATCAATATGGTGAAAAGTATGTCCATGTGCAGTATAAGCACTGATCACCTGGTCAAACTGCGTTCGGATGAATTACTGGATCAATGCGGCATGGCATACAGGTGATCTCCCCTGAGGTGTTGAGCCAGCCTGTGCTGCTCTGGTGCCTCTCTTAAAGCCAGTATTGGCACTTTTGCTTTTGTGAACAAGTGCCAAGTCCTTGCTGGAAAATGAAATCAGCATGAAGTGCTTGACTTTGGTCCTGATAAAACAGTGGGCCAACGCCAGCAAATGACATAGCTTCCCAAATCAAGAAGACAGTGAGTGAGTGTGTGTGTGTGTGTGTGTGTGTGTGTGTGTGTGTGTGTGTGTGTGTGTGTGTGTGTGTGTGTGTGTGTGTGTGTGTGGTGGCTCTCAAAGTGCCAACTGCAGCACCTTTTAAATCACTTAAACTTGAACTGACTTTGTTTCAAAAGTTCCTTAAGGCGGTGGTTGTCTCTGCTGCTTGTGTATCTTTTTCTACCACTATGCTGACAAGCTTTTTATCATGATGCTTGGACATCGCTCTCTTTGAACAGCCACCATCTTTAGCAACGCCCTTATGCAGCTTACTCTCTGCAGGACAGCGGCTAGATCACAAGTCTTTCCCATTATTGTGTAAGCCATAAAATTTTCATTTCTGTTTAAAAACTCCTTTTTTTCTGGTCTGACGTAAGATTCTAATTATCTGAGAAAGCGATTTCCGGGTATTTGTTAAATCAAGCAGTTGTCAATGGAGTAAACTATCAACTCTTGAAGTACATCAGTGTCTACAATGCTTTTTATAGGTTTCACCTTTTGAACTGAATTACGGAAATAAATTGACTTTCCAATGATATTTTATTTACTGAGATGCATTTCCATCAAGGATGGAAATGACATAATTGTGCATCTTTGAAAAATGTGTTTTAAATTATTGTTATTTTAAACAGATCAAAAATCAACTTGAAGCTCCGTTGTAGCCTTGTGTGGGACTGACCTACAGGTTCCAGTCCAACATAATGAGCTAATTTGATTACAGTGCTGTGCAAAAGCCTTCAGATCACAAGCTAACACAATAAGCGCTGTTTTTTAGTGGATTGTAAGAAGCTGTCGCTGAGTATGTTGATCAGTGCTGCACTTTGTTACTTAAACCGCTGCTCATGGTTAAAAATGGCAGTAAAGATTACTGACTGTGATCTATCAGAGAGAACCACACATCCTCACAGTTTTACAAGTCAAGCCAGACTAATGTTGGTGCACAGACGTGCCTGTGTACACAGGGTTAATCATTCACAGACTGGTTGAAATTCATCTGACCCCATCTGTTTGAAGGTCTGGTTGATGCTGCTGCTCTTTCCTCTGCCCAATTAGTGGCCAATCCAGTGGATGACATGCATGCAGAATTATGCAAGAAACAATCAAGTTTGATTTAAATCTCCCTGAAACCAAAGTATTTAATATGTGACGCCAGGATTTATATTTAAAGTCATATTTTTCATTGCTATCTATTAAGTTAATTGGAAATGGTCTGTCTGCAAACCTTTTACTCCTAATGAACTATATATATATATATATATATATATATATATATATATATATATATATTCTCTGTAACGCAGTGTGTTTATGCATTATGTCATCCTTCAATGGAGTCTTAAAGAAGATGTGTCTATAACAAAGATATTCCAGAGATAGAAGCTGAGTCTAAAGCTGTTTTCAGTGGCTCCTGTTACAGCCATGGTTCCTCCATCTAAATTAGGAAGAGAGGCTCATCACTGCAACACAGATCAATATTTAAATGCTCTAGGATGCAAACTGAGATAAGAGTTTCTTAAAGGAAGTGCTAAACTTTTTGAATGCTGCAGGTCTACAGGGTTTGGATGTGTTCTAGTTGTAATTAAAACAATTAGTACTTTATTAAATGCTCTGTTTTATGAGAAGCATCAACACTTATTGTAGAGAGTTCATTTTATCTTCATTCCTCATTATATTATAAACCTTAAATCCATATTAATTCAAAGTTTAGGAAATGTAATTTTGAATAACATATTTAATTTCAAAACTAAAGAAACAGACCTATGTCTACTTATTGGGTTAGTAATGTCTGATTTACTCCCACTAAATGTTTGGTAAAAAACTTTTTAAAACAAGCTGCTTTCCATTTTTCTCAATCTGTCGTCACAGAAGCACCAGAAATGACATTTAGCACAGTTTTTGCCTTTTAACTCCACAGTATTTTGAACAACAAAAATCCATCAGTTATATTTAGCAGCAGGCAGTGTAGCATTACTGCATCAAAGTAATGTACGAGCCCAGGCCCTATTTTATTTTTAGTTGGCTAAATTGACTGAGGATGTTCTTCTGTGTTTTCCCAGGAGGGAGGCTGGATTACGCAGTTTGAATAAAATGTTACAGTAGATATCTTCTCATTTAAATGTGATTCCCACCATTCGTCCATGATGCCCAGCATGAAAAGCGTCTCTCTGCTTTATTTGCATACTAAGTTCCAAGGAAGCAGTATTAGCTCCTGGATATTTCAAACGCTACCCAGCTCTCAAGGCCTAGTTATTGATATTTGACGATGTTGGTAAATTATAAATGTCGCTTTATGAGAAACGCATGGCATGAGAGGAAAGTTACTTTCACACAAGTTCATCAATCAATCAATCAATCGATCAATCAATAAATGGCTTTCCAGGCAGTGTTACGAGTACAGAAACAGGAAAGCCTGGAGGTAAACTAAGTGTCTGCCTAAGTGTCTCCTGTAATTATTCTACGGACGATGATTTCTAACTTCTCCATGTCATGTCTGCAGCACAGTTACCGTGAAGTGGGGATACTGCTACTGTACCTGGGTGTCGGAGTGTCGGTCTTTTCTGGGATCGCTTACACCGCTGAATGTGAAGAGGTAAAGTTTAGGTTGGGTTTCACAGCTTACAATCCCCATGCGGTGTCACTGTATCTGTATGTGGCATGTATGTTTAGTCTATTGTAAACCATTTCATTTGTTGTTTAAACCCTCACATCGACAGTTTTTTTTCCGCTAGGACAATTTATTTCGATGGAGCTGTTTGTAGCGTAGAGTGCAATGAGCATTTCCAAAGGCTTTGTTAGAGTCCTGTTAACTATCAAATTAAAAGTCATTTATGAACATACAGTGTTTAAACTGATGACATAGACTCAGGTTCTAACAACTAGATTGAGATCTATTCAGTTAATAAAGCAGTAGTTTCCAACAAATGTAATTTCAATGCACTATACAAGAAATTCGGGTCTAATGCATATCCAGTTACATAGACTCTGTCCAAATTCAATTCAGATCAAGCCAATCAATCACTCAAATTGCTATCCATTTAAGGAATTTAAAGTCCACTTTATTCAAATTCAGTTCAGACAAACAAGACTAAACAAAGAATCAGTGAGCCAGGACTACCTTCTACGTGAATGGATAAAAAACTTCACACAGTTAGTACTTATAATGGCTCCGTGAATGGCTGTATCCAGGAAGGAAACACAGCGACACACAGAAGCATTTCTACTTTCTACATGAAAGGAAAACAAAGGGATAACAAAAGCTTTGTGCCAGAAATAGCTCTGTCCAAGATCCATCTAGGAGCAAGACATAGCTAAACACTCAGGCCCCAGGCCAGGCATACATTGGGTGGAACAGGTACAGAGAGACAACCAAATGTTGAAGTGAGATAAGAAATACCTTTATTGTACCACAATGAGGAAAGTTGGGCACAAAAGTGGCAAAAAACACATAGACAAAATTACACACTAAATCACTCACTACATGACAAACAAGCTAATCCAAAGTTAGTTCTAAACGCAACAGAGAATTAACTTATAAGAAGATAAAAATAAAAAAAATAAAACAGAGTGAGTATTGCACATTGTTGAATATGACATGTTCAAGTAAAAATTTAAATATTAAAATGAAACAGGTGAGGGACAGCAGCCGATTTATGCAACAATGTAAGAAATATATGCATTACTGTATAAGCAAACACCTCAGGGTAGCTAAAGTGTGTGCAAATTAGAGGGTGACATGGGAGTGGATTTTCACTCCTGTACCATCCCACTTCCAAGAACAAATTTGTGTCCTGTCCCAATCCCGGGCTAGAGTAGAAAAAAAGTCCTGTTCCGTCCCACTCCTGGTAAAATTACTCCCACTCCCATCCTGCTGCCATTTCGAATGACTCCCGCTCCTGCCCCACTCCCATTCATGTTGTCTTCATTAGGTTTTCTGGCAATACATTGAACCTGAATGTCTATGAAGGGTCAGTTAAGTTCCTGTTTTAGCTGTACTAAAGGCCAGTTAATGTAAAAGGAATCATAACAAATAAATAGTAAAAGTAACAAACAAGGAAACAGACCACGCCTATCATAGTTGAATAAAAAAAATTTACAATGTTGCTTTTTACTAATTCATTAAGTAATTGTTTCACATGAACAATGAAGTTACTTTTACATGTTTCAAATTGCTGAAACTAGAGAAAAATGCCCCTAGTAAGAGATCTATACTCAATTAAGAAAAAAGTGCATAAAGGCATTACTTTCACAATTTAGATTCTGTACCCCAGTGGTTCAAAAACTCAGTTTTGTAAAAGAAAAAGTTGAATATCATTCAAGCTTATTAGTATTTTTCTGTTTGCAATAAAATATCCATAAACTAATTAGGGTTTACTATCAGAACCAATACATTCGTCGAACATTAAACACATTCTTAGACAGACCTCTCAACTTTTGAGATTATGTTAATTTCGAGGGTGATGCGGAGCTGGAGGCGGAGCTAACTGGACCCATGATAAGCCGGTCCATTCAGCTCCTTCTCATTTTTATCCGACCAGACATGGAAGTAGACATGTTTTACTTTTGTTAAAAAGTGATTGAGAAATGTTAACACGCTGTTCAGTTAGTGGGTTAAAATGATGTCTTCTTTTTAAAGTCCCTCTGTCTCCCACCGCCTGCAATGGGTCCAGGGGGCATCCCAGAACAGAGCTGGCCCACCTAATGTGTTTATCCAGCTCTTTCCTGTCAGCTATAAGCTGCTGCTCCAACACACCTCAGTAGGTAGAGTCTGCCATAACCTTTCCTGTAAAGCACATCTGTGTTGTGTTTCCAGTCCAGTTTATTGTTAAGGTGAACACTCAGGTTCTTTTAAGAGTCCACTATCTCAACATCAGTTCCCTGGATGTTGGGTCTGTGCCGGCAAAAGTTCACCACCAGCAGAAAACAGCAGAGTGGGGAGGAGTGGTCCGTATATTCTACAGCCTAACCCTGTTCAAATAACTTTTTTTGGAAGTTGCCTTGTCTACACTAAATAATACATCAAATACATTCTTAGAGTTTGCTGCTGCATCTCTGCCATTGCTGCCATTTTCAAGTTAACTTTTGTTGCACAATACAAGTCTAAGTCTGCTGCAGAACCCCGAGTAATTTCTTGACTTCTGGTAGAAGACCTGGATTTTCTTTCAACTGCTGAAATATTCATATTTGAATGTAGTTCTTCCCATGGCAGTTTGGAAGCCGTGCTGCACAAGTAATCTCAGGTGGATCTTACTCCACTTCTTAAAAAATAGTGCCATGATGTTGCCTGGAGATTACTATCCCAACAGCTGCCAGAAAAGTTGAAGAGAGAACACAATGGATGTTTGACACAAGGTAAAATAAAAACAGTGAGGAAGGAGTACTGCATTAATAATCAGGTGAAATAGACAAGCTTTTCAGTGTCAGGGATGCAATATTAAGTTGTTCAGCTAGAAATGGTGGCAAAAAGCAATTCCAGACTCAGGAGGCTGCAGAGGTGTAAAATACAACGCACATCTTTTCATCTTCTGTTCCACTGCAATAAGAACCATTTCAGCAGGTTACTACTTCCCACCTTACACATGCTGCCTTGCAAAAGTATCAATACCCATTTAACTTTTTTTCCCCACATTTTTCCACATACTGTAATAACTACAAATGTCAGTATATTGGAAGTGAAGTGGAAGGTAAACAATACACTTTATGAATACAGATCTGGAACGTATGCAGCCCCCTTTACTCGGATGCTCCTTAAAAAAAGGGCCCAGTAGACCAATTAACCTCAGAAGTTCCCTAATTACTAAATGGTGTCCACCTGTGTCTTTTGGCTTTGTTTTGTTTTATCACAGGTATGAATACAGTCTTCTGAAGGCCTCAGGGGTTTCTCAGAGAACATTGGTTAACATACAGCATAATGAAGGATCACAGCAGACAGGTCAGGGATTAATAACATTCCAATGTGTAAAACATCTCACTAAGCCCTGTTAGGTCCATCCTCTGATAAAAAAAACAAACAAAAGAAAAACAAGTATGTCACATTTTCTAACCTACCAAGACATGGCCGTCCTCCTAAACTGACAAGGCAAATGGGGAGATCAATTAGAGAAGCAACAATTTTGCTAATTCAAACCCTGAAGGAGCTGCAGAAATGTACAGCTCAGGTGGAAGAATGTGTTGAGAGCATAATTTTTAGTCATGTACTCCACTGGTCTGGCCGTTGTGAGAGTGGTAAAATTGTTTAAATGTAGAAAGAAAACCTAAAGGTAGACCCAGATTGTATATCTATGGAGGAGTCAGTATGATGCTGCAGAGATGTCTTCCTTCAGCAGCACAGGGAACCTGATCAGAGTTGATGGGAAGGTGGATGGAGCTTAATACTGATGTGAGACTTGGGCGGACATTCAGCCCCCAGGAGGATAGCGATGATAAACGTAGCCAGAGCTACAGAGAGATGGTTTACATCAAAGATGTGATGGTGCAAAGTGGCAAATAGAGAATTGATCTTGGAGCAACTCTATTTAAAAGAATTGGATAATTTAGTTAAGGCTTGTTAGCTGCTCAGAAGTGAGATATGGTTGAATATGTCATCCTCTCTTTTAAGCATCCATTTGTACCCCCTTTCAGGACGTAGGTTTGGACACGATTCCAGCCTGCTGGTGGTGGGGAACCGTCAGCATGACCACGGTGGGTTATGGAGACGTCGTGCCCGTCACGGTGGCCGGAAAGCTAGCAGCCAGTGGATGCATCCTGGGCGGCACGCTGGTGGTGGCTCTGCCCATCACTATCATCTTCAACAAGTTCTCCCACTTTTACCGCCGGCAGAAAGCTCTGGAGGCGTCGGTGAGGAACAACAACCGCAAGAAGATCAAGGTGACCTGCGACAACGAGCCGGAGGAGGACGAGGAATCAGATGGGGACAGTCGCTGCCTGGATGATGATGATGATGATGATATTGATTACATTGAGGAAGATGACATTGATTTTGAGGACGAAGGAGGGGTGATAAACTACAGCTATGTGGAGCATCCGTCTTACACGTCGACCCTGAGAAAGAAGGAGCTGTATCAGCTGTAAAGATCTGAAACTTTATGACAAACTCTACCGTAGCTCAAGGAACTGAATATACCATGAGGACAACGACTGACTCTAGTTTGATCGAAGTTTGATGCTTCAAGATCATTTAGGTGAATGAGACAGGCTGTGAAAGGGGAATACAGCGGAGCACACACACACATTATGGGGCTTCCATGAATTATTGTAACTTGCTGCCACTGAATGTGCATGTGAGCAGTTTCAGGACTGAGCTTCGCTTACTGGATTTGTTGCTCTGCTTGTTGAAAATGAAAGTAAAAAACAATCGAAGGACAATGGCAGACCCCGTCTAAGCGAATGTATGTCGAAAAAGCATGCGGCCCTGTAATGTAAATAAAATATACCATTAAAAATACTTTAATTGCATTTGTGAGCAAAAAGATGGAGGACATGTTTACCATAAACATGCCATTTAAATATGTCTCCTGTTGTACCTAAACCTACAGGTAACAGCTGCTAGATTCGCTTCAGCCAAAGTCAAAACAGGTAAACTAGCCTCACCTGTGAGAGAGACGATTCAGCAGAAACCATAAATGCTTATAAGAACAAGGAAGATCAGTTGTGTTGGACTGATTATGTCTTTGTTGTTAAAATATTTACTGGCAATGAATATTACACTGTTGAAAAGGTGGTTTATTTCAGCTCAAACTGTGCCACATTTGGAGAAAAAAAAAATGCATATGCGGGTTAAGGAGCAGATTGAGAATGTGGTTTGCTGCATGAAAAATTCACCAAATCCTCTCTGCCTCTCTGTATTCTGCTACCAATTCTTGTTTGATGTCAGTTGTGGGTTTAAATGATTTAGGTTTGAAGAAATGAGACATATTATCCTCCCAAAAAAATGTGTGGGAGAATCGTACACCACCACAAACGTGTGGGTCACCCACTGACGCGGGATGACATCCAAGTCCTGGGCTAGCCTTTGTCACAAGTCAGCTAACGTGGTCGTGTTGGTCAGCTGATCCCAAAAGCCTTCAATAGGGTTGAGGTCAGGACTACTGACAGGCCATTCTAAAAGTTAAATCAAGTTAAAAGCTTCAGTTTCTGATAAATCCAGCCTTCCTCTGGGGCAAGTGTTATTGTCTCAGAGGAAAGAGTTTGGGGGAATAAATTATATTGCCACAGGTAGAATCTCATCTCAATATTTCTCTACATTACACTTATCTCCATTGATCAGCCTTATTTTTTTTCCATGAGAAAGATGCCACCTCACACCATCAAACTGCCTCCACCTCTAGGTGTGTAGTAACAGCAGATATTTGGCATGTTTTTATGGACACATCCCACATGACACCTGAATGCATTTCCTGACAACACTCGAAGGGGAAATAAACAGGAAGACCCTCGAACGTCACCCTTTTCCAGAATGTTTCAGTGAATTTCTTCGCGTGTGTACACCAGATGGAAATGATTTGGCTTCCATTAGGCACTTTATCCACCTGCACGGCACCCTAAAATCAAGAGCAGTGCTGAAGTGCTACCACTAAAGCAAACTGTAAAGATAACCTGAAACAAGCACTGACAACATTTTCTGAAATCATCATCTGCATGTCCAAAACAAATACTGTTGGACCTTGTTATTGTTGCCCTTTTCATTTATCTGATGTGGTTTCACCTTTGTATTGCCATTCTTCGGTGCATTCAGTGCTAAGTAGAAGTTTCTGATGATACCTTTTCTGGTTAATCTAATTTTAGGAGGTGTTGTTGAAGAGTTTGCAGCATGCTTTGTGTTAAACTACCTCTTAGGTTTTACACATCAGCTCTCTTTTCACCTCTGCATATAATCCCTGTTAAAGAGCAGAGTTTTTGTGTTTTTTTAGGGAATGGGATTATGGAGTGGTGATGCTCTACTCCTGAATGTGCTCTCTCTTCCTTATGCCAACACTCCCTTTTGCCCTACCATGGCAGCTGCTCACAGATAAGCCTGGGAGAAAGTTGTAGTCTTCATTTTAATAAAGTTTTCATGATTTGTTCCTCTTCTGCTGATTTATTTATCCTGGGTACGTGAGGAGGACACAGTCTCAGTGGGATTTTAGCATGGTGGAAGCAATAAGGAGGCAGCAGAAGACGACAAGGACTACAACTGCGGCTCTCACCGTCACAGCTGGACCAAATTTGTTTCTATTTGAAAAATGTTATCCAGATGTGGTGCATCCTTCCTCCTTCACTTAGAGCATTTTTCCAGAAAGTTTGCCATCATTGTTTGCGGTAATTATTTGGATTTATTTCATCTTACAGATGCAGACTGGTGCAGACATACCAGGCGACTCATTATATATTGAATAAACTCCCTTCCCTATAGTCATATAACGGTCAACAGGTCGAGAAGAGGAGAGGGAACAGGGATCTACTAATCTATCTTACCTCTCAGCAACACACTATTTATAAATTTTTAGATGTTAAGATCCGTCTAGATGATAAATGATGTCTTTAATTCAATTTGACAAAGAACTTGCAAAACCGCTGGTAAAATTGCTCCCTCTTCATCTTATCCTTGATCTTGTTCTGACGTAGGAAAAACCAAGTGAACAATTAACTGTAAGTCTACCCGATTTTTAAAGGAACCAAAATAGTTAACTTTTTTTTTAGTTACTACTCAACATCTGAAGGGAAATCATATTATAAAAGGTACTACTCTGTTTTTTTTTATTTAGTTCAAAACTAAAAGAACCTGATGACCTCAACAAAGTTAGAGCCTAATTACAGTAAAACTAAGAAAGACTTGATCCAGCTAAATTGAAAAGTACTATTCTTATCCAGTACTGTTCTTATATAGAGTATAACGTTTAAAAGATGGACCCACTTTATATGCATTGTTAACAGAGGAAAACAACACCCACATAGAGCTTATTTATATCAGTTGTATCTAAACCAACACAGAGCCATGGATCTTTTGAAACATGCGTCTCTGTAACTCTGTAATTACAACTTAATGGATCTTTATCAATAAAAATCTTTCTAGAAAATCTTTCAGAAAATGTATGTCAGGCTTCCGCTCTTTATCACAGGCTCATGAACATCAGAGCCATCTTTAATAGCAACAGTCCAACCTGATCCACGTTCAGCCACTTTTCCCCCAGTCGTTTCAGTAGTCTGATCTAAACCATTAAACAGGGTGCGATGAATCCTCCTTCAGTAAACAGAGTCAATCTGCATACTTTGTAGACTTTGTAGCCAAGAGTTATAAAATCTTTACTGTAAGTACTTTTGTTGATATTGGTTTTAGCCAATTATTTATCTTTATCCCGTTATGGCTTTATAAAGGTCATAAGATTCAAACACTGAAACCGTCCTTCAGCTTGGGTCTGGTCAGAAGCCATCAAAGCAGAGAAAGATGCTGGTGAAAGTTATTAATACTTGCTCAGTGCTGTGCTTGATCCAAGCAATCATAATATCCTTTTACAGAGGCTTAGGGATATTACATCTATAAGGAAATAGGACTTGGCTGGGTTAAATAGTACATTTTAAATCTTTTTTATGCACTGTAGTTAATAATGAAGCTCTAAAAAGGTCACCTTTTGAATCAACATTTTTTAAACAAAACACTTCCATTAGGCAAGGTTGGATTGCCAAATTGCATCAGGCGAACTGCCAAAGCAAGACTCTAATCAACTATTCAGAGTCCAAATAAGTTTTACAGACAAAAAAGTCTTTATAGGAAGATTCATGTCTTCTAAATTCAGACAAAATGATTATCATTGGAAACCCTTAATCCAGTTACCTCCTGATGGTGAAACCTTGACTTTTAATACCAGGGCTGTCCAAAGTGAGCCCTCAGGTTCCAGGCTCCTGCACGTTCTAGACGTCTTCCTGCTTCAACACAGTTAAACAAATGGCTCAATTAGCTCATTCACTCCCTCAGATTATAGCTTGCCTCTACTGGCGCAATTTTAAATATACTACACATTAGACCACAAGTTTATTATTTTTGTTTCATGCAGTCCTTACGTGGTACTCTATGTTCACAAAATGTAACTTTGGCTGATTGGGAGTTTCTAAAAGTAAGAAAAAGGGTCTTCAGTTATCAGATTCCTCTCTCCTACAATCATTCTCACCGTCTCTGTGGATGCTGAAAGCTGCAGAGTCCGACATTACCTCTCCAAAGTTAAGCTCCACTATATTCTATATAATTGGACATTTTTACAGGGTTTGTCAGATCGGGTTCTAATAATTCTCAGAAAAATAAAACAGGGGGATTAGTTTCTTTGAGAACTGGGTTGTGCAGTGTACCCTCTGTTGTGACTTTTTTTTTTTTTTTCAAATTGCCCCAAACACTAAATGGCCTTGAAGGGACATTGGTCTACTTAAAATACATTTTATTATCCACCCAGTTGGGCGCTCCAAGGCCTTAAAAACATGAAGAAGATATGACCTTGCAGGATGTTAATGCTTAAAAGTTTTTTCAGTGCCTGATTTGCTAATTTAGAAGTCAAGAAAGCTTTAAAACGATACTTTGCTGTGGGTGATTGCTCTCCATCGGTGTCGTAACCCCTTTTAACACACAACATTCCCTCTCCTAGATCCATTCTAGAAGACAAATGCCTATTGTAAAACTGCAAGGTGAAAACTGTGCCAGTCTTAAAAGTAGCAATGAAATTATTGCTGTTCAGCTGCTGAGCTTATGTTTCACTTAATGGATGACTGACTTTTCTGGCATCTCCTCCCTCCTGTTAAAGGCTCTCACATGGGAGAAAAACCTGCTAGAAGTCGGGTCCTGTTCAGGCTCACTGCGGGATGAGCTGAGGTAAATTGTTCTGTTAGCAGCAAGGAAACTTGTGAAGAAGGAGGGAGCCGTGTTCTAAATCTTGCTCTGTTTTAATAAACAGCTGATTCTGATGTTTAGAAGTCTCAATGGCACCAAGCTAAGACAAACAGGAGTAGTTTGTTGTTAAAGTAGTTTAATGCTTTAACCTGAATCCAGTTCAACTTAGCTTTGGAGTTTGGTGTTACTCTTTTTTTTTTTTTGGCTACACCTTTGTCTGGTGGTTACCTTGTTATTTGATGCATTGCCATGCAGTTTGCCTAAATACACGGGTAAAACTTTACTTTTGAACCAATATCCATATCCAGACCTGAGTACAGCTGGATATTAACAAAAAAAAATGATGCTGCAATCTGATTATTTCCAAATTGTTGATATATATATATCAGTTTGTGTGAAAAAGGGAAGTCTAGTGAAGCCTTCTTCAGATCATGCTTCACAGCAGGGACCTTTATCAGATAGACAGCATCCAGTTATGAATCATAGACACTAATTCCACCTGAGGAGCTGAGGGGAGGTCATCTGCCCCCACACCCAGCCTCAACATACAAAACATTTTGGGCATTTGTGATAAAACCCAGTGACAGTCCATCGTTTTTGGATAGAGGGTTTGGAACAATGTAAAAAGGTTATCAGGGTTTCATTTTAACATCACAAGAGCCTGGAGGATGCAGTTTGTATGTCAACTATAAGCATCGATTTTACCAGAGACACTTTCATTGTAAAATACATTTCATTTTAAAAGAAAGGGGTGACAAATCTGTGTTATTTGGTCTCCATCACAATGATGTAACTTCCAGTACCCTGTGACTAATTATTGTAAAATCTGTATTTTTTTTTTCTTTTGTAAATCTGGGATTCTTTGTCAGATCTGTCATCAATATAATTGATTTTGACCAGGAAACTTTGTAATGAAATTGTTGTCACTGCCACCACTAGGGGGAAATAAGTCAAATCTTATCCCCTCAAAGAAGGATCATGCACTGAACAATGGAAACCGCGATACCCCACCACTGAGAGAGGGGACAGCTAAATGATAGAGAGGTATTCTTGTTAAAAAAAATAAAGAGCAGGAAAGATGGAGCAGCAGCAAAAAGCAAAATCTACAAACTGAAACAAACAGTAGGGGGACAGAACCAACTGATACAAAACGGATATAAACAACGTCCAGATCAGGAGAAAAATACATCCATTGAATGAGTACATTTATATAAAAAAAATGATAAAACCATAATATATGTGTGAATCTGGATAGGGATGTCAGACAAACCTTTTCATATTAGCAGCCTGATCATTGAGCTCTGATGAGGAAAATTAAGAGATGGTTTCCATAAAGTTATGCAACAGGTAGCCCTGGGAAAAATCCATATATGATCATGGTTCTGGTTGCAGAGGAAAAGCACCAGGCGATAACTGTAATAGCATGTGTGAATGGGTGAACACAACCCATGGTATTATGTGCTTGGTACGAAACTCAACACAAGGTAAAAAAAAAAAAGTGCATGACATCAACTGACATATGAAGACATCATTTAAACACAGTTTGGTATGATGATAAAGGTTCATGGTCTCCCGTTGATTCCTGAATAATTTGGTGAAATTGGTTATATAAAGATGATAAAAATGAAGCAGAGACACAAATAAAAACTGATTTTATTCCCAACGAATTAAAGCTGAACTCCACTGATTCTTAAGAAAATGTTGGCTAGAACATTAACACCATTGACAAAAGGCAACTCTTGCTTGTATCAAGTGTAACTGCAGCATCGTGCAGTTTTAGAAAGAAATCAAGGTGTTGATGTTTTTTTCCTCCCAATAAAATAAAAATTAGGCATTTAAGTTCTTGGGGGAGAAACACTGGTCCAGTAGAGTAATCTAACAGCATCTCTTTGAGTCTTTGCTCTTCTTTATCTGCAATTTTGTCCTCTCAGAACTGAGCTGAGGATACTGTCAGGCGTTCTGATCAGGCAGCTGAATGCCCTCAATGTTGCATGAAGACACTCTTTACTGAAACATGAGCCAGATGTAAAATGAATCAGAATGAAACAATGTTCCCCAGTAAGTGTCAGGACAACATGGAAAATTGTTCTTACAAACAAGACTCTCTTGGACGCAAATGTTTGTCCTCTGTAAGCACACACATTTATCTAATTAGGGTGTAGAGGACCAGCGGGCCCGCGGACCCAGCGAAGGAGAGTGAGATGAGATTTGTTGTTGGCTGATTAAATATTCATTTCAGCTATTTTGGCAGAAGTGACTCTCAACATGGAAAAAAAAAAAGAAAAAGGAAACGTGCCTCAAAGGTTTTGTTGATGAAACAAGAAAAGGCTTTTAGAAAGTCAAGGGGACATTGAGCGCAATCGGTCTGTCCACTGCTCAAAGTTGAGTGATAGTGAGGGCAGAAAATGAACTGAAAGAGTCAGGATGACACCCTGATATGCAAAAAGAAAAATACGCGTTCAGTCTT
Source organism: Fundulus heteroclitus (assembly GCF_011125445.2). Classification (NCBI taxonomy): domain Eukaryota; kingdom Metazoa; phylum Chordata; class Actinopteri; order Cyprinodontiformes; family Fundulidae; genus Fundulus; species Fundulus heteroclitus. Next base: position 264,955 of record NW_023397362.1, on the reverse strand, counting down.
TATTTTATAGTGGAATCTAAACCAGGTTTAGCAGCTCCAGTCCTCCAAAAGCTGGTGTCTCTTCCCCAGCACAGCTGAATTAATAGCTGAAGTATCTCCTCAGTATGTCATCAACTTTTGCAGAATCCTCGTAACAAGTCATTTATTTGATTCAGGTGTGTGTCGACCCATAGAAAAATCTAAAATAGTAAGGACACCCTTTAAGACGTGTGAAAAATCAAAGTTTTCATCCACAGTCTTCTGCTTTACAGAGAAGTGTAGAGGTTACAGGTCTAAATTTCCTTCGACATCTCATTCTGGAGGATCTTAATCTGTTCCCTGGCCAGAATGGATCTCCAATCATGTTCAATAAATTATTCATACACTTTTATTGAAAAGCGAATTTATTTTGGTAACTATTTTACTAAGGGAAACAGATTATATAGATCATCGGACATCACCGGTCTGTGTTAATTATATTTTTTCCACCTCCAGCTAATAAAAACAGTGCATTTAAGATTAGAATTTTAGCATCTGACCAATTAAAACCCAATTCATTTAGAAATGGGGGCTTAATAATATAGTATACAGGCATAATATATTATTATTTAAGCAGGCATATATTTAATGCCTGCTTAAAGGTTGTTTTTCCAAAGGTCCTTTTTTTCTTACAAATAAACCTCTTAGAAATGCATACTCTAAGTTATTGAATGTGACTGTATAGTTTCTCTAGAGAGATCTGGATCTGGTTCTGCCCTGGGCTCTCCTCCCAGACACCCAAACCAACTCAACTTTAAATTGAAATTAAAAAAGCAAAGGAGTATAAGCTCAACTCCAAGCTTGATGATGCAGATCCTCACTGTCTTTCTGAGGGTGAGTCCAGGAAACCTACATGGGAAGCTACTTTCAGCTGCGTGATTCCAACATATTATTCCAGTCATGGTCCAGATCTCATGGCCATGGCTGAAGGCTGGAATGTAGACGGACAGCTCCCTCCTCCCCACTAGAAGAGCAACATCTGCATTAATGCAAACGATGTCCCTATCTCACTATCCATATCTCGCTGCATCCATATCAGAGATGATTTAACTCCGGATGGCTTGAAGAAGCCGACAGAAACATATCTGCTAAAAGCAGACATGATGACCTCATCTCCACAACTACCTTTTTTAAATCCTGTCCATCAGCACCAGAAGAACCCAATCAGTGAAAAGCGGCAGTCCTGGCTTAGTTCAAACAGCACCGGGATGAATCTCAACTTTGTGCCAAAAATACACACAACTCTTGCTGAGGTTCTAAAAATAACTGGGTCCCCCTTAAAAGCATTGGCTGGTAGTCGTACTCTTGCTGCAACCATAGCCTTAGGGGACACGTTCATAATCCTTCTGTCCCCATGGGTTTTATTGGTCTGGAGGAAGATCTAACTCCAATGACCACCTCAGCAACCCTGAAGTAGTGCCAGGATCCATGCAGGAACTAATTTACCTTCTGTTTGGACCCACTAAGCCCTCCTTCAGAATTTCCTCTTGCATTTTCAAACAGATATTGCTCTGACAGCGGTCTGCCGCAGCTAATCTACTGAGTACTCAGAAGCACTAAATAGAAACTCAGCTGAAATAAATCAAACAGTACCTTCAGCTCCCCAGGGTCCCTTGCCCTTTTTTTTTTTATTACAAAAGTAATTGTGCTGATGCATATTGTCAAAAATCCTGCCAGAATTTGTATTTTGGAGAAGGAACTCCCTTTTTTTACGTTTTTTTTTTCCTTCCAGCGATTAATACCCCTTTAAAAATAAAAGTGCATCCCGTGGCCCTTCTGTGTTTTTCAAAAATTGCATATTGAATTTGATTCAGTGACAAAGCCACTACAAATCATTCCTTTACCTTCTAAACCCTTTGATAATTCCACAGGCCCAGACCCCCCCACACACACACAAAAGAAAAAAAAAACAGAACAAAAACAATATAACAAAAACATTGGGTCGTAAAACTGCCATGAGGCGGTAAATCCACAATATTTAGAAAATATTAAAGTAAACTGAATTCACTTTCATGTTTGGAGAAAATGTAATGATAAATATATGTTAATCTTTAAAATAGTGTTTTTATAGTCTATCTTAGGCTTGTAACTGCACCGCATGTTTTTAAATGGATAAACTTTGAAACTAGCATTAAAAACTTTGTAAACTAAGACTTTTAAAATTAATCAGGAAACCTTACCCAAAGGTATTTTTACTATACCCTGAAGCCTCTGCTGTTGCATATTTCTAACATTGCACAGCAGTGCAGTTGTTAGTGCTGTTTCCTCGCAAAAAGACACCAAGTTTAAATCCTCCTTTCTGCAAGGAGTTGCATGGGTTCAGTCCGGATACGCCAGCGTTTTCCCACAGTCCATTGTTTGTTTGTTAGGTGAACTGGACATTTCCAAATTGCCCGTAGGTGTGAGTGTGTGCATGAATGTTCATCCTGTATCTGCGTTGCCCTGTGATGGACAGGCGACCCTGTCCAGGGACACCTCACCTCTCACCCATTGACCGCTGGAGTCACACCAGCCTGCTATGACCGTGTATGGGTAAGTGTGTACAGATAATGGATGGATGTATAGAGAGACAAGGATGGAAAAAAAAAAAGAGAAGCCGCATGTTTAGTTTGTCTTTAATAAAGAAGCAAACAAATAAAACACAAAGCAAATGCCTCTGAGCGCAACATATGCTCGACTTGTACTGCATGCTGTAAATTTAAGGCAAATACACCTCGGAGAGTGACGAGTAAACTCACATGCAGACAAGCAGTTTTGTACTTAGAGACTGAAAAGTAAAAGGCAATAACTTCTAAACCCCTCCGATTTATTCACTTCTGTGAGATAAAAGGTGAATGAACCAAAACGCCGCTATCAGAGGCATAATACTTTCTAATAAATCCTACATCTATCCACAATTTAAGTCTGTTGCTTAAACGTTTATTAAGTTTTCCATGAATATAAAAACACTGCATGTTGATGAAAAGCCATACAAAACTGAAAAACCAAAAAAGGAAAAAAAAAAAAAAAAGAAACTTATTCCCAGAACAGCGGTAACACTTGAGAAACTGTTTCAGCAGGATTTACACTTTGCATGATTAGTTCCAATAGTACACCTAATGTATGTAAATAATTTAAATAACAGAAATTAAACTACCCACAATCTGCTTCACTTAAAGTATTTTTTTTTTTCTTCCAACAGACTCAAAGTTTACTGCTGTTACAAACAAAAAAAATGCTTTTGTGGAGCTGCAGATTCCTGCTGAGGCATATCTGACCTCCCTGCTCTTTCAAAAGTCCAACAGTTGCTTTTCAAACAAGACAGAAACAAAACTTTGGTTGACATTGCGACGAGCTTCCCGTCAGCGACGTTTCCAGTGGATTTTGACTTTATTTCATAAACGTTTCAGCAGAACCCAGCAGATTATTCATCCGATTCGACATCACTGTCGTTTTCAGGGTTTGTCCCTTTTCTGTGCTGTCCGTTACGAGGAGGTGACAGCCGGTCACAAAAAAAAACAGTGCATTCAGTGTAAAACCACAGCTTAAAATAAGAATCCCTTTAGCTTGTAAATACAGAAGACGAGTTATTAGAGAGATTCATGGCATCCACAGAACAGGCTCAGTTAATTACAGCATTCGGCCGAAGGGATCTCCTCTGCAGTCCAGCCGACTCACAACAAGCGCGCGGCCCAAAGTTTCTCATACAGTACTCACAGACGCTCGCTCTGCGTGGAGCGCTCCTGAATATCTACAGCAGTTTTCTCATCGTCATTATTTTACACCCCTGAGGAGTTTCATGACCTGAGAAGCTCGTTTTACTCTGACACAGTGACCAAAGGCGTCCTTCCTTTCTGTGTCAAACGCTAAACCTATGTAACAAAAATATACTCGCTCCCTTTGTTTACGTCTCCCCCCCCCCCCCGCCCATTTGTGCTGGATGAGAAGCAGATATGTCTGAAAATGCTGGCGATTCTTAGGAATGATGCACGTAGAGCTGGATCAGAGCGGGACTGAGGCCTTTTGGCACCGCTTTAAACTTGTTTTGAAGTAGATAAAAGTATCCTCGTTAAATCTGTTCCAATAAATTTGTCTAATTGCCATTTTCAAGGTCAGTTTGGAATTACAATACGTCGTAGAAAAGAAAGGTTAAAATTAGAACATTAAGGGCTCTGGTGATGAAAACAAGGCAAAAATATCACATTAAACTCCCTTCAAACATTATTTTACGCTAAACACCAAAACCATAAACCTCAAATTATTGTCAAACATTCAAATCCACATCTGTACCTTAAGGTCAGTACATCCAAAACTTATAGACTTGTCACTAAATCAAGTTTAATTTCCCAACGAGCCACTAATCAAGAGCCAAATGAAATGAAAGCAAACAAAACCGGCTCCTCTCTGCTTTCAATTCTCCTCATTTAAAATTCTAATGTGATGCATAAAGACGTGTAAATACTTTCAAACACTGCAATCATAAAAGTGTAAACAAGTCTTCCAAGGCCTTGAAAAATGGACTAATAAATTTAAATTACTGTAAGCAGTTAAAATGCCTCAAAAACAGTGGGAAACCTTAAAAAAAATGCCCCATCTCCGTTTGCAGTGTGCTCTAAACCCAGCTTCATATCACTGGCATAACTCTAAATATAGTTTTGTGCTTTTAAATAGTTTGCGTTTTTTCTGGTCTTAACTGATCCCCAGATCACTCTTTAGATTCACGGGGAAGGAACGTCTACTAAGGCAACAGCGGACAAACAAACAGTTCAGACATAAAGATGCAAAGATATCCAGAACATAAATCTGACCCAGGAGCAGAGAGTCCCAGAGGGAGGCTGCTGTTATGGAAAAGGAACGAGAGGAAAATGGAGGGGTAACACTAATGGTTGCAGTCGGGTCAAAACTCAGATGTCCAGTTTGGATCCATTAAGTTAAACGCATCAGAAGCATAATTCTACAAGATAAACTATGGGCCTGCACCAGCGGCACTTAATAAAAGAAAGAAATGAGCATTTTTAGGGAGAAGAAGGCAACTTCACCATCATTATTGGGCTATGAAGCATAATGTGAAAAAAAAAAAAGAAAAACCTAAACTCTTGCTGCTTCCTTTCTGTAAGATTTTTGCAGTTGGTCTCTTTAAAAACAACAAATCAGAGGGAACAGAGCCGGTGATGTCACGAGGCACACAGGTTCAGCTTTTCCTATGCAGAATAAAACCACCAAGCTTAACATTCAGGGCTGAGGGGAAAAATAACAAACATGTACCGAATTAAAGAAACTAAGGTTGAACTATGTGAGTAAATATTGCCCGGGTTGAGGAATAAAAAAGGAACCCGGCCTCTTTTCTTCTCGGCGTTAAATTTGTTACGGCTGTTCCTGAAGGCCTCAAGTTGGTTTGGGTCCTAATTAAACTCTGACCTGTAAACTGATCGACTTGTGTACCAAGGAGGCAGTCGTGTGCTGGACTAAACTAATAATTTAAAACCTCCAAGTTCGGCGGAAAGTAAGTTATTTGATCATTTCTTGATTTTCACAGTCTGGGGTGGGAACACTAAAACATTTAGCAGCAACCATTTTTCCAGCACTGAGAGGAAACCCTCGATAAAAAGTACCCACTGACAAAACCTAAAAAAAAAAACATTTAAAAACTTAAAAGGGAACTTGATGGTCTGAGAAAAGTCACTGTCGCACCAGACAAAAGCGTGCAGGTTTGAAATGAGCTGAAAATAACTCACAGATCCAGATCACTTGTTGATCTAAAACTTTTACTTTCAACTCCACTCTCACATCAAACTGAAGGAGCTCTAGAAGAGTGCAGATTCTCTCAAAGCAAACCAACGTTGTGTCGGAAGTTTGCTCTCCACCCAAAGATCCACCTCTTCCAAAAGGTTCCCAGACGTCACATCCAGCTACATTAAATCCTTTAAGTCCAGCTATCTGGACGAGACATCAGTCAAAACAGCAGTTTAAACAGGAGAAACCATCCGGTTGCATTTGTCCTGTAAAGAGCTCCGCAGACCCTTCTCAGAAGTTCTGCTGGAGTCGCTTTTTGGCCGCGATGGCGTCGAGGATGGGCTGCCGCTTGGCCTGGTAGCGCTGATGGATCTCTTCTATCTCCTGCTCCATCTGAGGATCCAGCGAGGCGAGCCTCACCCGCAGCTCCTCCACCGACCACGTACCGACCTGCACAAAGAAATATTATATATAAAATATTATTTTAATCACCCTTAGACAGCAACTTTTATTTCTTTAATACGATGGCACACTATAAATGGTCCCATTTGAGAGACAGTTCAAAAGTATTTAAAAAATGAAGTTCTGTTTAAGAAAAACTAAAGAAAATCTCATTTGCAATTTAGAAGCAACGTCTTGTAAACTTTGCTATCAAGATTAGCCTCAATAATATAATTTGTTGACTGTTAAGCTTGTTCCAATATTTCTCATCTTCAGGAAGTCTTTCTGAAAGAGCACGGTCCATTTATAACCAATATGACTCTGTTTGGTTAAACTGGCATTGAAGATGGGATTTTACTACAAGCTTTATGATCTAAAACACTTTAATTCATCGAACCCAAGTTGGATTGTTCTATACTAAGCGGATAATAAATACAACAGTTTGTGATCTGATAATTCACTGCTAGTTTAAAACAACAGTCAACCCTGCCTGAATTATTCTTCATTAATTACAGCTTTTTTTTTTTATAAGCAGTGGTTTATTAAACTTCTGAGGGCAAAAAACGTGTTGATTTAAAGTTTGATAAAAAATGATTGGATTTTCCCCAACTTAATAGCCAGCACTATGTGTAGATGAAGACTAAACCTTTTTCACAACCTCATAATCTCTTACGCATGACCTCACTAACCGAGGTGTCTGATTGTACCCATTTTCGAGGCTTTGTCAGAGGTTACATCCACCGACACGCATTCACCGCCTCTCTGTGTCGTCGGTCCGATCGGGAACGGTGCCTCCTTTAGCCTTCCCCAGGAGGTTTCCCGTCTTAGCTTTTACCAGCAGCACATCGCTCTCCAGCTATTTATTACCTCCGATCGATAGAGCTAAAATTACACCGACGTCCTAGTCCACTACACAGAGTCCAATGAAGAAAAGCTGGCAGGTCCTGCTACTGGATGACTTTAGAGTCAACAGTCGCTGAGGGGTCAGTGCTGGCATAAAATGGACCGAGAGTGATCATGCAGATTTTATTATACCTTCAAAATTAAGCAGAGTATTGTTACATTAGTCAATATGTCGCATAGATCGCAATTCCTTCATTTTTCTCCTAAAAATCTATTAATTTATACCCAGTTTAGGTGTTATGTTTTTAATCAAGCTCAAAAAACTACTAAATTTGAAAGTTTAACCTAATAACAGGACATATTTGCATCAAGCTGAAAAAAGAAAACCTGCCACAGTTTAACAGTCTTTACATAAAAGTGCTTTTCCAATTAAATGGAGCATAAAATACAAGGATTTAAAGCTGTTCAAACTCAACACACTACACTGAACTGACCATCAAAAATTAACAACGTGGAAGTGCCGTCATAACCAAGTCTTAACTGAATCAAGTAGAAAAAAAAAATGCCTGTAAAATGCATCCTATGTTTCTGTAGATGTGTTCATAAATTATTTCTGCAGGCAGCTTCAAGTATTCCAACTCTGCTTTAAAAAAAGGACACCATTTCAAAATAAGACAAAATGTTTCTGCAACAAAAGGATTGGTTGCCAATGCTACATTTTCTTGAAAGCAAGTAACTTGCAGTCTGGCAACGGTTCAGAAATTGAATGGTCGGATATGCAGTCTTGTTGCACCAATTTCTATTTTAAAATAAATGGCCAAATAAAAAAACTAAAACAAAGCCATTTAATAAGGAATTGTTGTTCTGCTATTTTTTTTTTTCTGAAAACTGCATTGAAGGTTCTGTACAAATTAAAATCACAATTTTCCTACATGACCGCAGAGTTTAAAGCTCCAGGAATCCTTTGACACATTAAACTCATTTTACTCTCAAATGTTATGTTTGTTATCTTTAGATCATTTGATGAAGAAATCTTGCTTTGTTATTGTAATTGTACATTCCAATGAAATTTATCTTCTGCATTTAACCCATCCCTCAGGGAGCAGTGGGCAGCGATCACAGCGCCTGGGAGCAATCTGGGGCTAAGGGTCTTGCTCAGGGACCCCCAGTGGCAGTCTGCGGGGATTGAACCGGATCCTCAGAGTAGAGTAGAAGCACGCTGCTCTAACCACTAGGTCACCACTGGGCTAGTGGTTGGGTGGATAGTTTCACTTTTCTTTAAACTAAAATTTTCTCTTCCTGGCAAACACTCAGATTGTTGCATCGATGGTTGTACATTTTCTAACATATTTGCCAACCCTGCATTTTAAACTTATATAAAAACAGTCCTTTTAATGTATAAATAGCCTCAGGCGTTTAATTTACTTTGGGAAATTTTATAAGTTGACAAATTTCAACTTTGAAGCTGATATTTACTCTTCTGTCAGCATAATTACAAACGGCTTTGTTCACACTGAGGCTCACACGTGTTTAAGGGTGATCCGGCTTGGAAGCGACGGTAAAAAGACAGCAGGGGGGGGGGGGGGGGGGTGGAGAGGTGAAAGTTGAAGTATAAAAATAGATGTAAAGAGGACAGAATGGTTCTTCTACATCTGCCTTTCATGAAATATTTAGGTTAGAAAGTTCAAATCACGCATTCTGTGCAGCGTTGTCACATCACTGAAGCTGCTAAAGCAAAAACAGACAAAACCCTAACTAGAGCAAGACATTGCAGATATAATGTAAATGGAAAGTAGTCTATACGACTGGTACGAGTCTTAATATACAGTTAAGCAAAAAAAAAAAAAAAAAAAAAAAAAACATACTGCTCTCAACTGAACATCTAAATTTAGCTTTAAAATGTTTGCATCATTTATTTTACATGCAGCCTTTCAGTTTTCTACCAATGGTGCCGCTTACATGGGGAAAAAAGAGACAACTGCCTACAAACTACAAAAACCAGGTTGACAAATCTAAAATAAAACATGGCCAATGTGAAGCTGTCAAGCTGCTTCAGTGTGTTCTGGGTCCCAAAAGATTTTTTTTTTTTTTTAATCCTTTCATTTGCAAGTCTAATGGAACAATAAGTCTAACCAAGTAGGATTTATGTCAGCTAGAAAAGCCTTTTTGATCTTCTGACACACCGGTGCTTACGGATGGTGGAAAAAACGCTCATATTTAATCTTTTTTTATGCACTTCCTTCAGTTTGGATATTTAGACTAAAATCAGTACTTTTCCTCAAAATGACAGAAAAACATACAAAAAAACCCCCCAAAAAACCCCAGGAAAAACAAAGTTAGTTGATCTGTTGAGAGTTCTGTGTTAAGAAAAAATATTGGTTTTGTTCACATCAAATATGAAAAATTATGATTAAATCTAATATTTTGTAAAACACAACATAAATGCCTAAAATGTTTATACTGACAAGACATTTGTCCCCATAAAAGTTAAATACACCTCTTAATCTTTAATCCTGAACTGATATTTATGTTTCTCATCTTTTTAGTCTGAGTCTTGCAACAAATTTCACTAAACTTCCCACTGTGAATGTGCGGTTGAATGACAAAGTGCGTCTATGTCATCATCGGGACGTTGTCTGAGCAAATGAGATCACTCTTGACACGCCACACACAGCAGGAATAGCTCATAAGATTATCTTTAGAGCCATTACAATAGCGGAGGTGTCCTTAACATTGTTGGACAAGAAAAATATGGTTAAAAAAAAATAAATACTATTTTTTTTTTTTTAAATCAGCATAATTATGCAGCTGTGTGAGCCAGGCGTAATAGAGCACGATTTTGTTAAATGTAAATATGTTTTTTTTTTAAATTAAAACATACAGTAGATTTAAAACTGAATGATGGAAGTAGAGTGCATGAGGCGAGGGAGTTTGCTCTATAACTGTGACCCCGCCCTGGAAAAAGCTCGCTCACCTTTTCACCTTAAACAGCTGGTCAGTGATATTGGTGGAGCTCACGATGCTATGTCTTAAAAACTAAAAACTCTTATTTCAACTTTATACTTCACAGAAAGCCACTGCAATAATTCTAGGATCAAATTAAAATGAAAGGATTTTTATTAATTTTTTTGTGAACAGGCCCGTTTCTTTACTCAGATCCAACTGTAGACGAGACAGCGCAGATCGGCTCAACCCAAAATTAAATCTTTAAAACAAATTTGTTTGGCCTTACTTAGGATTCTGCATTTGGTGATTAAAAAAAAAAAAAAAAAAAAAAAAGATTTGACATTTGCATTTATTTGCTTTTCAAAATTAAAATCTGGATCGAACCAAAATGTGATAATGCCATATTTTTCTGTATGGTGAAACTGGTAATTTGCTGAAGGTTACCATCTCAGACCGTCACACCGGCCCGTGTCTAACTCATACGTCTCCAGATTTAATTCAATAACAGACTGCTCGTTTAAGAGGTTAAAAAATACCCAAAGCTATTATTATGCCACAATCTTTATGTGCAAGACAGTTCTGAGCAACAATAAAGAATTAAAAAAAAAGATAGATTTATTGATTTATTTTCTAAGTCAACAGAAACTTTGACTTCCGAGTTCATCATCACTAGTTTTTATATTAACTGGTCTGTTTTCCACTGGTTGTAAGAACCCGCCCCTGAGTGAGATGATCCTCTCACTAAAGGCGCTTTCACTGCAACAACAGTAAATGTGACAGTAAAAAGATACCGTGCATCTATTTAAGAGGCTCTACAGAGAAAAACAAAAGAAAAATCTGGGTCAAGCATGAGGAACCAGTCAATGACAGGCAATCAAAAAATAAAATGCAACCTTGAAATCCACCGTGACAGAAACCTAAACCTCAAGAGGTGCATGAAACATACAAACAGGCAGCTCATTAAAAATTAGAAAAGACACACATATGTTTCCACTGGCGCACATTTCTGCTCTGGTTTTAGAAACAAACGTGTGTAGCCTGGCACAGAAAAGAAAACACACGATTCTCCATAACCATGAAACACATTCATATATTGGGAAAAAAGAAAAAAAAGAAAAAGGAGACTGCTGTATGTTTTCTGTCTTCAACATCCCTTTTATTAGCAGCAACCCTTTTCGTACACTAAGAATCTTTAGGCGACCTGATAAAAACAAAGATATTAACAGTTTCATTAAAGCTGTGCAGAGGAAGAGTGAGAACGAGCATTTGGTGAACATCTAAAGGTGAAATGGCAGCTCTGTGATCTAGTTAGAGGATCCATCTTATATTTAAAAAGGTCATGTATTTAATATTTAATTCCAGCAGCAGCTGTTTGCACTGTGTAAATGTCTCTGAGCAAGACAACCACCACCTGCATTTTCACAGTAATGCAACGTCTGTAGAAATATTCATGGCCCTGAAATGCATTGATAAATGATGTGAGAGCAGCGTTAGTCAAAATAAAACCCAGCCGTTCTTTACAGTAGTGACAGAATAAAGTTAAAATGGGTATAAATCAGTGAGACGATTTAGCTACTTAATTTAATCAGCCCCAGGCTTTGTTTACATGCTAAACATGACAATTTTACTAGTAAATCTCCTTACATGGATACCAGATTTTTCAACTTATACTCCTGTTTAGGTTTTGCAAAGAAGAGTAATAAGTCACGCCAGCTTTACGATCCCAACTGCCATCCAGTCATAATGAGCGTCTTTACAAGAAAGCAACTACAAGCACACTTTAATTTTTATTTTTTTTTCTTTTTAATAAGCCCATAAATTTCATTAATACACATCCCTGACAACTTTAAAACCAAAGGGAGGCATGTGGAGAAGAGCTGTTTTGACAAATTCCACAAAATCTCTGACAGGATACAATATTGTAATTAAGATTTACACATTTATCCATAACAGGACTAAGATTGTCCTTCTAAGAAACTGTTGTTTACGTAGCTGTAAATTTATTTGCAGTCTTAATCAGATGAAGACCAAAATTCTGCTTTGTGTAATTGGACCCAGTGAGAGAACGTCCAACTGCATCACAAGTTAATGAGAGCTGGAGCAGATGTTCAAAGTTTAAATTCCTGCTTCAAAAACCCAAACAAGGTCCTGTGTGACGGGACACGACAGAATCTGATACAGCTGGTGCTGAACCTCAGGGTTCACTTCATGCTATTATGAGCCACAGATATTTTTAAGAGAAAAAGTTGTAGTGTCTTGCAAAAGTATTCACCGCCCCCTTGGATTTTTACCTATTTTTGTTACAATCCAAAATGTATATGTGATGATCTCTGCAAAAATAGTCTAAGTTGGGGAAGTGACATAAGAAATATATATAACAAAAAAGAAAATTGACATGTGCATGTGTATTCCCTCCCTTTGCTATGAAGCCCCTAAAACGTTCTGGTGCAATTAATTACCTTTAAAAGTCACTATTAGTTGAATAAAGTCTACCTGTAAGCAATCTCAGGTCCTGTTTACATAATATACTGAAAATAGGATTTTCCCCCATATCTGTTAATACATCCACATGACAACATTCTAATTACAATCTCTGTTTACACAGCAACCAGAAAGTTGTGCAATTCTCTCGCCGTGCCACTAGTTGGTGCTATGCTTTGTTCTTTGAAACTCAAGGCATACGGAAACTTTCTGCCTAAATGCAGTAGCAGTTAATAAATGTTTGAGACGGCAGAGAATAAAGCAACAGTTTAACCTCGCCATCAGTCAATACGCTAACTTAAGGTGACTGCATGATAAAAAAAAACAAAACGTTGGGTTATATTCAGAAGAGTCAGCAGTACAAACAGTACTCTGCTATTCACCATTGATATTTTTCTTCTTCTGTGGTTTTAAAAATTGTAGAAGTAGGGCAAGCAATAAATCAATTCAATCAATTAATTTGAATAAAAAAAAAAATAAGATTTAATTTTGGGAAACAAAATAAGCTTCCACGAAGAGAATAGTATGAAATGCTGAATATATGTTTAGAAAAATATATTGTTAAACTAGTGTACATAGGAAACTTTTTTACCATTAGATGACACACTTTAATTCACTCATTTACTTTTTTTTTTTTTAAGTTAGCCCAAAGTTACACAAATGAAGTGAAGTCTGTTCTAAGCTCCTCGTTGTAATCCTACGGGTAGCAAACATTTAGTTATATTTTCATTGTTTACTGTGACAGGGCCGCCATCTTGTTTTACTAGCACTTTTCACAGCTTGTATTTAGTTGCACTTTGAATTCAGGTCAACTCCCAGACCATATAGTTAACATAAAAGCATGTTTTTAAAATAATCTCTTACGTTTTTTTTGCAAAATGAAAAAATAAATAAATAGAATGAATCGATTAATTGGATTTGCTAAAATAAAATCAGCGATTTTATTTTAAAGTCATATTGCTCAACCCTATTACTTGGTGCTAAAAAGAAGGCACATTCTGAGTTTGCCAAAAGGCATGCAGGCAACTCCGTACTGACAAGATGTAACCACTCACAAATATTTATTATCATGTAATTACAATTACAATAGTATCTGTGTAGATTGCCTGTGATGATGTTATAATCTGATATATTTCCAGCTTTAATCAATGTTCCCCCCCAATAAATCAGATAAAGCCAGATGTTGTTGAGCATTCTGATGCAAAAATAGATGCACATTGCTCCCATTTGCTGAACTCAACGGGAATGTTTGCTCCTGGAGGTAATTATTGCAATCTGCTTTGTGAATCCAGTGGAGACCCAAAGCAAATTGTGGAAGTAGAACAGTCCCAAAAATGGAAACATTAATCTGCTTTCTGAATTCATCCCAGGATGAGCTACAGTGCTGCAAGATGCACAAAAAGTTACCCAGTAGCTTAAAGCCTCTGTCTATGGGGTGCCGAGTGGTAAAGTTACAATAAACATCTGTTTTTCTTTTCTCTCTCAGTGGTTTGAAGTGTCGGTCTCATACTCACAACTTCGAGATCTCCTTCAGCAGGGAGTTTGCGGTTCTCTGCATTGTTTTCTCCGCGGCGTCCTCCATCATTGTGATTGTTTACCTCTTTCTGCTCAAAGTACTCCAGGAAGGACGGCTTGGGTTGCTGCATCGTGTCATCTCTCCCTGTGTGCCACACAACCAGACCAACATTTACTTGACTGCAGAAAGGTCTTTTAGCAGAACTCCACATGTCGCATGCTTTTAGCAGACATCATTAACATAATAAAGATAGGAAAGAAGATTGTTCTAAAAGGCCACAGAAGGGATTTAAGAGAACTTGATTCAATTGCTTTTGTTTTAGAATAGTTTCTTTTTACCCAATCCTAAATCCAGACAGGGTTAAAGCAGGAAAACAAAAGGATTTAAAGCATCAGATTCAATCATATGAAGATATTGTTCTGGAACTATAAAAAAAATAAATAAATAAATAAATAAATCACACAATGAAGCATTTCATGCAAAGAATGGTATGAGGTGCCAGGGCAGAACATAGGCAATACAACATGAAGGAGGTTGTAAAACCGATACAGCTGCATCCAACCAATTAAATCTTAAGTCTATGGTGGGATTTAAAGTGTGAGTGGGTTTAATAGTTGCTGCACTTAGGAGCTCTGGGTGCAGTAAAGCAGAACAGGACATAAATTCAAGCATAAATAAGGACAATTTTATTCTTTTTATTCCATCCCCATTACAACATCCTTTAGCCTTTAATACTTAAAGCAAAAAAAAGACCCACGTTATAAAACAAGTTATTCAACTATAGTTCTTTCTGACCACATTACAAAGCATCAACCTAAACAATCCCCTGTAATTTCATGTTTTCAGTGTTGCTTTATACTTATCTTTTTAATAGTAATTATTTTTACCCTATTGTGAAACACTGGAACACTTAATAGTATAAAAACCTAAGCTGTAAATAATAGCTACTATATCAATGTTATACTTTTCACCAAATTGCTTTCATATTATATTTCATTAAGATGAAATAAACACAATAGCTACATTTTAGCTGTGGAATCAGTGTAGAAATAAAAGGCAGCACAATGCTCAGAGTATGGAAACTTTTAACTGCATGCATAACTCCTGTGTGCAATTCCCCACATCCCTCGATGCTGCAGGTTACTGCACATTAAACCAGCATTATTGCTCCAACTTACGACAATTCACCGTCACAGGGATCAACTAGATGTTAAATTATTAAAGCAGCAATAAAATGAAAAAGGAAACATAAAACATCAGCACAAATGGGGTGGAAAAAAGAAACCTTGAAGTCTTTAAAACAACAATTTCAGTGAACAAAAAAAACAAAACAAAACAAGGAGACTTGCAGTAATAAATGTCTGTTTATTAATAAAATCTAAAAAAAAAAAAAAAAAAAAAAATCAATTTAACATTTTTACTTCTCAATATATAAACTTGTTTGGATCTACAAACGAACCTTATTGAATAATCTATAAGTTTTAATTATGAATTTTATTCCACAGTCCATAAAACTAAGTTTTACCATAACAACAGTTTTCAGAGGCACAGAGTGAACCAGGTGAATACGGGATTGTGTGAATAAAATTCTGGGATGGAGAGGCTCTCCTCTCTGCACTCTTTGCTCTGGCTGCAGGCGGGTTTCAGGACGAAGCTGCTGATTGTGAGACAGCTCTTGGAGAAGTGGGAAGGAGCTCACATCAGAAGACAGCTCCTAGACTTTTTGCTAGTTGCTTTTTTTGAATCGCTGGATGGGTCAGAAAAGTTGCTTAATATAGTTAAAAATTCGCTAAATTGGCACATGTGACCATGTGCTTCTTCACGTTAGAAGTAATTACATGCTGTTCTTACACTTTGCCTCAAAGATATTGCAGTGAGCGTAATCTGCTGTTCATCTTGAAAAACAGCGCCACACTTTCCAGCGTTTTCTATCAGCCAAGCCTTATATCAAAATCCGATTTTAGTATTGCTATTATGGCCAATAACGTTCATTTAATTTTGCTATTATGGCCAATAACCTTCATTTATCAATATGATATACATGTGACCCTACTCTTTGACATTGTGAAAACAACCAAAACGCAGCTTGTTTGTTACCGATGGTAATGCAGAAATGTTGTGCTTCCCTATATGCAAGTACTGAAGGATGCATTTAAACAACATATAACCCCCCCCCCCAACACTCCATCCAATTTAAATAATAAGACATTTAAAGTCTAAAGGCCTAGTGTGTAGGATGTTGAAAGGTTTTTACACTAATTTAAAAAAAATAAAAAATAAAAATCCGTCTTAGCTTTACTTATGTCAGAAGAACTTTTATCTGACCTGTATTCAAGTGTGTTACTAAATGGGATAAAAATGGGAGGAATCCAGTTTATAACAAGATACCATATGACAAACAACCAAGAAGGATCCATCTATCAGCTTCTTTGGGCAATAAAACGGCTCCACAAACTGTGTCACAAATTTGACCCGTGTGACTGCACCAGTGGGGCAAATCAGAGAGTTTAGTTCAGAGTTGGATTCATGGCTTTAATAAGCTGTGGTGTTACCAAGGGAAAACTCCCACGGCATGCACACATCACAAACAAAAAAAAATAACAACACAGTGAATGCTGTGAAAACAGTTAACATTTCTCCTACTAGTCTTAGAAAATCCTCTACACCTAATGAAATATTTTGTAGTTACACAACAAAATTAGTTATGACGAGCCTTTTGATCCAACACAAGGCACAAAAAAATAAAAATTAAATCTAGTTATGCAATCAAAGAAACGGAAAAATAAACTTGGAAGCCATCTTCTTGATTCAGTAATTTTAAAATGAAATGATTCAACATTAATCCAGATTTTGACCCACAGCAGTGTTCCGCTTTTAATTTCAGAATAATGACTTATCAAACCATTCTGTTGATTTTAACTCAAATAAATGCAGAAAAAAGCTCCTATTTATCCCTCTTAGGTTTGGGCAGTCATGGGAGCAAGCAGGTTTTTGTGCCCCTGCTCTGTCTTCTCCAACCCCCGGTCAGTCGCAGCAGATGGCCGTTCATACAAAGCCTGGTTCTGCTGCACGGTTCTTCCTGTTAAAGGGGAGTTTTCCTCTCCACAGTCGCTACATGCATGCTCGGTATGAGGGATTGCTGCAAAGTCAACGACACATTGCAAGCAACTGTCCACTACATGGTTTTTCAGGAGTGATTGCTGCAAGTCAATGATTCGATGCAATCTGCTAGGTTTTCAAAAGATAGGGAACTTTCTAACTAGTCTGTATGATGTGACTGAACTGACTTGGTAAAGTGCCTTGAGATGATGTGTTGTGAATTGCCGCTACGTAAATAAAGCTGAATTAAAAAGCTACGCTCAGACTCTGAGCTTATTTAAGGAGTCACAAGTTAAGGAAGTTTGCTAGCTTTCCCAATATGAAGATGCCCCCACCCACCCAAAATCTTAAACTAATTGTCATCCTTATAAAAATCCATGATCTCATGTCTTTTTAAAGTTAGTTTGGTAATAATGTTATTTGGGAATTTTAGCAATTATCTCACTGGACAAAAATACTTTCAGAAGATGCTTTACCTCCCTGTAAATTATGACCTGATGTGATTTGTTTCCTCTTTATGCCAGTGAGGTCAGTGAGATCAGTTAAATGCATCTCTTTTTCATATATAGTTTAATATGTCAAGTTCATTTTTATTACCATTCCTGTGAGGGAAACGTGGAACTGTGGCAACTAAACGAGAAGATTCATGCTGCAAAACATCAAAATGACTGAAGAATACCGATATAGGTTATCTGTTATGTAACGCGTAGTTAAACAAGTGTGGTTCTAAATAAACCATACAGAAGTGAAGTGGTTTAAAGTTGTTTTTCAAAAACTGGCAGAAAACCGTGTATAACCTGCCAATGCATTCTTTTTCTTCACTCGGTTGGTCTGCTGAGCCTTTTCTGATGCAATGACTACAACAAAGTCAACATGGATCATCTTCATTACACATTAAAAACCTTCTCTGCTCTTCTGTCTTCCTTCTTATGATGAAATAAATTCAGCATCTTCTACCCAAGTAACCTCAGAGCATTTAATAAAAAGTTGAAAAATACTTTACAGTTTAAACATACAAGTTAAAGCCAAACCATAGTCCTCCCACGTCTTTATTCAACCACAGTAAACTTTCATAGACTAAAGGTTGTCAGAGATGAGCATCATAAAATGCTTTACAGTGTTTTTAATAAGGAACCCTGCATGGAGCATAGCCAGAGTTATCTTCAGCAAGCTAGCTGTGGAGTTCGGGTTTTCCAGCTTCTACAAAAGAACTTTACTGTAGAGGCCTTTTTATACACCTTTAGGAAGTTGAAGTTTAAAAATCATAGTCATCATTAGGAAGCCTTACTTCCCATTTATAACCTAAACCTATTTTTTTTTTAAACCTGGTAAATAAAAACGTTAAAATGCGGTTGAAATAAAACGGGTCTTCAAAATGCTGATGCAATATTGGTTTTAAACTGGGCTTCAGAGGTTCTGAAGCATTCCCTGCATAGGGTCCGAATCAGCCAAAAATCGTTTTGAAAATAAATTCTGTTAAAATTAAAAAGAGGAAAGTCAACTTTTTTAATTCTAAAATTTTATAATAAAAACTACAAGTCCATATTATGCTTATTATAGCCTCATGTGAACAAAGGCACAAGTTCTATCACCTTATTTATTTCTTATTTTTATTCCATTTCAAGAAAATGTTACACTCGTGTCAAAAACAATTCTAGATTTTTTTTGCCGATATTAGTTTTTTTATTTAGATCTGAAATTAAAATACACATTTAACTGCAGAGCCCTAACATGCAAATCAGCCTTGAGCTAATCAATTAGCATTCAACTTGACATAAAACAAAGATTAGGAAGTCATGTGTCTTTGTGAAACCAATGCAAATAAAAGATAAAATGTCAAATCCCATTTTTCCATCACATATTTGAGTCTAATTTAATCCAGGCTGAATCTGTAAATGAATGTACTGAATTACACTAATTTAATTGAACTGAAATAAAAAGGGATTAGACTAAATTAATCGGTATGTAAACATAACAAAAAAAGCTAATCAGGAAGTCTGTTAAATCTAAGAAAATATGCTGGAACAGGTTGCTGTTTCAACCAAATTTAAGAAAGAAAAAAAATTATAACTTCTAGTTAGAACCCTACTGTCAGCTTTGCTTATAGCACCTAAATCGAACGCCTTGGGTTTGTGTGACAGTTATTCGTAATAAAAACATCAAATTAGTCTGAGATTGATAAAGAATCAGATTTTAGGAATGAGTTTTGAGTTAATTGGGTTTACAGTAAAAGGGAGCAGCAGACGAGACGATGACGAGAGGCAAAACGCTTTTTATGAATCATTGTGAGAGAGGGCTAATAGATAATTAGTGTAAATTAAAAAGCTTTTTATTTTTTATTACTATTAGTTGAGATCGATCTCTGATCTAATCCTCCAGCTAAATCCTCAGGGCCATGGCACCATCTAATCAGTCATTCATTTGGTGAATGGGCGCGCGCACACACACACACACACACACACACACACACACACACACACATCCTTACACAAAAACACAATTAAAACATCATTGATTGTGGGCATTACAAGTCAGAGACATACACACAACAGCAGCAGCATGTAGGGTTTTAATGCAATTATGATTTCTAAATGTTCCTGTGTTAATGCAGTTTAAAGTGCAGGCAGAGAAGATCCATGCTAACACAATGGCAAGAAATCACATTGTGTGTGTGTGTGTGTGTGTGTGTGATGAGGTAATCCTTAACAAAGGTGTGCTAGTGTTTAGTGTTCTGAATGCCCATTTAAAGTCTCTCGTCATTTGGATGTTAAATTATATTGATGGGTCAATATAATTGGATTTTTTTGAGAAGAATGTGACCAAAAAAATACCTCTAACATCAAAAACAGATTGACAAAATAATGTTACTTAATTAAAAATATAAAAACTGTTAATGACGTCAAGAATATTCACCTTCTTCTCGTTTGTGTTAAGTAAACATCTTTGGTGGCAATTAAAGCACTTAGTGTGAGTATATCTCAAGGTTTGCTCATTTGAGAAATGCTGTTTTTTTTCATCCCTCCATACAAACAGCTTAATTATTTAAAGCTCTGTCAGGTTACTGGGGGACAGGACGTAAAAAGCCATTTTCAAGCTCAGGGACAAACTCAACAGGATGGAAAACTAGGCTTTAAGTTGAACGTTCGCCTTATTGTTATTGAACCGTTTCTGCAACGCTAGAATATAAATCTAAACCCAAGTTGTTTTCCGACAGGGTGAATATGACCATCCTTCACAATTTGGCAAGATTTTTCAGGATTCAGGGTCCCCTCTACCTTTATAACCCTTTCAGGGACACGAACTGAGAGGAATCACCAGAGCATGATGCCACCACCGCCATGCTTTAAGGCGTTTTGTTTGTTGCAAACAGCTTCTCACCTGGTGACCGAAAAGCTCAGCGTTAGTCTTATAAGACTAGATGACCTTCTTCCTGGACTCTCCCACATATTTTGGGGTGAATTCAAAACGAGGCAATTTCATATTTACCTTTTTTTGCATCTCTCCTATATATGTTAGGGACAATCTCCATCATGTGAGCCACTGAAGCGTTTAACTCCTTCAGAGTGGTGGTAGATGTCTTTAAGCCATCTCTGGACTTAAACTGATGTTTTCACAGCCACTTAACACATGTCGGCAATGAGATAATCTCCATTTCATTAACTCGGGTGTCCAATTTAATGGACTTCAGTTGAATTAGATTACGCACTTTAAGGGACATGAATTTGTATTCAATATTTTATTTTATTTTGTGCGTTTTAAGGGCTGCACCATGACATCGTTGGTAGCACTGCTGCCTGGAAGCATAAAGGTCCTGGGTTTAAATCTTTCTGCCAGGAGTTCACTTGTTCTTCCTGTGCATGCATAGGTTCCCTACCAGGTGCTCAGACTTCCGCTCATAACCAGAAAACATGACTAGTGAGTTAATTGATCTCTCTAAATGGTTGTTAGGAGTTAGTGTGTGGGCATGGTTGCAATAGACTGGTGTATATGCCCTGCCCAGGATGTCCTCAGCATCTCGCCCAATGAGCGCTGGAGATGGGCACCAGAACCCCCCCACCCCACTCCCATGACCCTGCTGCAAGGATAAGCGGGGAGAGGCATGGATGGAAGACGAGAATGAAGGAAAAAGAAAGGAAAAAAGGTGGGATATAAATCCCAGAACACCACAAAGATAAAAGAACGGATAGTTGGAAGAATGGAGAAAAGGCAGTAGAGGAGGACAAATCCTTAAGCAATAGAATAGAGAGTAAACTTTTAAAATAGACATTTTACTCCACACTCCTATTCTCTTTTCCATATCTATCTAGGGCTGGACGATATAGATAAGAAATATATCGATAAAATAGAAATCACATTGATCGATAGATAATTATCAACAAATTCAAAACACATATTTTAAGTGCAGCCCTGGCCATTTTACAATATTGCTTAGCACACTGTATTAAAACTCAACCCTTTATTCAACCAACTTTTAACCAAAGCTACAAGTTTTT
Organism: Fundulus heteroclitus; assembly: GCF_011125445.2. Taxonomy (NCBI): domain Eukaryota; kingdom Metazoa; phylum Chordata; class Actinopteri; order Cyprinodontiformes; family Fundulidae; genus Fundulus; species Fundulus heteroclitus. Next base: position 243,406 of record NW_023397362.1, on the reverse strand, counting down.
GAATAAAGAAAAAACAAAAGAACGCATACTCTCTAAATTCTGAGGGGGCGGAGCTTCCCTGGGTCTGCATTCTCATTGGTTGAAAGGATGTAATGAATAACCTAAATGGCAAAAATGCATAAGGAAGGAAAACAGTTACTCTATTGAACTTTTACTGACCCCTTTTTTTTTCTCTATCATCGATATACGTCTATCGATCAATATATATCGTTATTAAATTATCGTCCAGCCCTATATCTATCTATCTATACCTGTAATGTACTGAGATCAAACTGCAAACTTTTAAAGACAGCGTAGGAAGCCTAACCTGACCACAGCCAGCTGCATGTATCGCTCCGCCTAGCTCCACTCACATACATCTGGGACACGGCTCATTGAAAGTGATTTCCCCAACCAAATTTTTGGTCTGGCCAATCAGGACGCAGGGCGGGTGTTTCATGGATGTGACGTAGTGGAGAAGCCACCGTGAGATTCCAACAACAATGGCGGCTCGCATCGAGGAAGCAAGCGTTAGCATTGATGCTGCTATTTCTTCCGTGTTGTCCAATCTATCTGATACCGTTTCATTAAAAGAACATGAGAGAACGCCTCTGAAGGCTTTTGTTGGTGGAAACCATGTTTTCGCCCTTCTCCCGACCGGATTTGGCAAGTTTTGTTTTCCGGGGCGGTTAGCGCTAACCATATTGGGAGGCCTATTAGTCCTCAACGCGGTCAGCCTGGGATCGACTCCGACCCGCGGCGCTTTGCCGCCTGTCTTCCCCCCTCTTCCTGTCAGCTCACTGTCAATAAAACGCTTGCCACTACAGTGTTTCCCGCAGGAATTTGCTTATGCGAGGCGGACCGACTCGCGGAGCGGGGGGAGGGTGGATGACTTTTTCTCCGCGGACCGGCTCGCGGTACCCTGCACTAGAGCCGCAAACACATAAAAAAAAAAAACGTTTTTTTTTTTCCGGCGTCGGTCTCATCAGCGTCACGGGTTAGCTTCGGTGTGACTGGTTGAAATAGCACGTCGATAAAGATGACAGACAAGTGGCTTATCCAATCATATGCAAGGAGTTTTGATAAGGCCCAGCCTTCAGTAAAGGCAATGCCTATGGCGAGGTCCCAGATGTATGTGAGTGGAGCTAGGCGGAGCGATACATGCAGCTGGCTGTTGTCAGGTTATAGGAAGCCCGCATCCAACATAAAAACTTGTAAAAAAAAATGAATACATTTTTTTTTACAAGATTACACTGACCACAACCTTCAGAAAGGAGGTGACTATTTTTCTACAGACAGCATGCATGCATGACTAAAAGCCAACGGTGATGTACAAGTGCCTTAATGTCAGGATCTTGGGGTTTGTATGCTCATGACTCATTACCCAGAGCCCTGCTGTTCACCTAAATGAAGCAAATATCGGTTTCAGACTCTAAGTTTCACAAAGCTTCCCTGGCTTAAAAAGAAGCCTCATTAAACGCAGTGCAGGAGTCCTGGTATCGCATCGTTATGTTCTCCAATCACTTGTTTTCTCGCAGCTCCGTTTTTCAGACAGCGTGCGTCGCTCGAGTCCAACTTACACACATTCACATATGTAATGCTCTCATTGGGGATAATTTTAATGCCTATAAAAACAAAGTCCACCCACAGACTCCAACCACACAAACAGAATGCAACTCTAATAAAGCCTCCCTGCCAAAAGCACCCAAGAGATCTAATGTTTCCAACTCCTACACCGCAGACTCCAAATTGACGCTGGCCAAATAAACTGTAATGTGTACCAGGCGGTAATATATTCAACCCGACACCTGATTCAACACATTACTGCCCAAGTCTCTCAAGACTACTAGATTAAATACATGCTAGAAAAAAAAAAAAGAAAAAAATATCAAACGAATGAATGAAATGAATTAATTTACAAGCTGGAATTGCATATTCTTGTGTTTCAAAATAACTTTATATAAATGTGATAGTAATAGCATTAATTCCTGTTTTGTAGGATATCTAAATGTAACGCGGGAAACCAAAAAAAGGTTTCAGCAGCTGAGAAAACTTAATTTTGTGTTTAGCAAGATAAAAAAAAAAACACCTAAAAACAAACGGAAAAGAGAAAACCAAAGCTTTACTACTGAGGGTCGGGGGTCAGAAATATATATTTTTATAATATAAGATCATTATCCTGAAAACCATTTCTATGAGAATTAAACAGAAGAACAGACTGTTGTTGCAAGTTTCTCACAAAGGTCATTTACCAACTACAAACACACCAACTCATCAGTCTTTTTGGTTTGAGTCATGGACACACTGCGCCCCCTAGTGGATAAACGGACTCAAGCCTACAGCATACAACTTGTTAAAAATTTCCATTCTTAAAACAAGCTAGATATCCAACAACTTTAAAAAGATTTTGACAGCCAATCTGTCAGACAATGTTTACTAAAGTCTTACTAATAAGTAATGCAGCTCAAAAAAGATTCATAAGGTTAACTGATAAAATTAAGGTCCAGTTTCAATCATTTCCTAAAGCTGTCTAACTGATTTTTTATAGACCCTGAGACCAAATAAATGTGCGCACAGGTGCAACCTGCGTAGAAGGACTTACTTTTCATAGTACCAGCCTCTTCCTCATCCTCATCATCGGAGTTGATGACCATGGTGCCAAGCTGCGACTGCATGGTTCCCGTGTCCTCGTGTTCAATCATCGTACCGCTAAACGAGCTTGCTAACGAGCCAGCAGCCCGGACCGTCCCACAATCATCCGCTCCGGCCCGAACCATCGTCCCCTGGTCGACCTCATCCTCATCCTGAAATACAGAGGCACTGGGGTCAGGCAGCGTTCGAGTGGCAGCATTTAAAATAAATAAAATCATTCCAAAACAGTTGAACTCCAGAGCTTCCCAAGCCCGTACCGAATTGTTTTCATCTTCAGCATCCTGTTCCCTCTGATCTGCCTCCTCTTGTCTCTTTAGCTTGATCTCCATGGCGTCTTGGATCAAGGCTCTGAGGATGGAGTTGGGTTTGGCTGATTTGATAAATGGATGCTATAGGGAGGAAAGATAAACACGGCTAAGTCTGAAATTCATAAAAAAACATTTGTTTTCCTAAGCAATAGTATAGAAAGTGGTTATTGTTAAAAAATACAATAAAGGTATTGTTATTGTTCATGGCAGAAACATATTGCTGTTTTTTTAAAGGTGAAATATTTCAGATATTTAACAAAAATACATGACACAAAACAATATTTCCAAAAAGTTACATAAAATATTTGTACAACTCTTCATGAAGTTGTTAAATGTTTTGCACAAAGTGAATTTGCAATGACTTCACCGAAAGAAAACTATAAGACAACAAGAGGAACATGCATTTCTACTGCTAAGTGATGTAAAAACCATGTCTGGGTAACTTGACGTGGCCCTAAAGTGTTACCAGCACCACTACGGCGGAGAACTTTACCAGGAGCAGCTGTGTGGCGGTCGCCCTGTTTTCAGGGTTTTTCACCAAACACTTTTTGACAAAGTCTACAAAGTCTGGTGACCACTGATCTGGGTTTCGAAACGTTGGAGGAGGGTTGGTTGGAATCATGAAGATCGCCTGCAAGAAGAAAAATGATAAATCTATTCAAAACCTTTTATTAAAGGACAAATAATAGGATAGCATGGCTCCATGTTTCAGTTATCACAGTAGGTTTAAACGTTTCCTTCCTTCAGATTTAGAAAAGCAAACCTCACCCTCATTGGATGTATGTCTGCATAGGGCGGCTTGCCCTCGGCCATCTCTATGGCTGTAATTCCCAGCGACCAGATGTCAGCCACGCAGTTGTAGCCGATCTCCTGGATGACCTCTGGAGCCATCCAGAACGGTGTGCCGATGACTGTGTTTCTCTTCGCCATGGTGTCCTACGGAGGACAAAAGCAAGACAGGAACATTTACCGTTACATTAAAATAACAGTCTTTAAAAAAGTTCAATGCCATCAGGGCAATAACCATAAATCACGTGTGATGTCCAATTACATTATGGTAAATTACTGAGAACAACACAGCAAAAATAAAAAAAAAAACGTTTTACAATATAAACCATGCTTAATGTATATTTAAAAAACTGTTTAAGTATTTCAATTTTAAGATCTGTTTTACATATTTTTCTAATGCTTGTTTTGTTGAACTAATGAGACATAATTGGCTGATTTGATCAGGATTCGGGCCGTCTGCTTACTGTGAGCTGTCCAGCAACTCCAAAGTCGGCCAGTTTGGCTTGACCTTCTGTGTTCAGCAGGATGTTGCCCGCTTTGATGTCTCTGTGGATCTTCCTCATGAAGTGAAGATACTCCAGACCCTTCAAAGTTGAATGGATGACGGTGGCAATCTCTTCTTCTGTGAGCTAGAAAGCACAAACACACACAGAAGGACTGATTAGACGAGTTGTGATCCAGCAGCCATCTAGAGCTGGTTAAGTACTTACATTCACAGACTTATGTTTATTAGCCGCTTAACGTCTCAGGGAAACAACGTTTAATACGTTTAAAATGTTTCAATCGGGAAATACTTTTATTTATATAGCGCCAATTCATGAAACATGTCATCTCAAGGCCCTTTCCAAAGTCAAATTCAATCACATTATACAGATTGGTCAAAAAGAATTTCCAATGTAAGGAAACTCAGTAGATTGCATCAAGTCTTGACAAACAGCATTCACTCCTCCTGAAGGAGCGTAGAGCCACAGTGTCGTCTTTATTGTCCATGGTATTGCAGCAATTCCTCATACTGAGCATGCATGAAGCGACAGTGGAAAGAAAAACTCCCCTTTAACGGGAAGGAAAAACCTCCAACATAAATAATAAAAAGGTTTAAATAAAATGAAATGAATAACTCAGAAAAGTCTTATTTTGAAGTGTTGGACATGTTTAAGAGGAAAAATGCCACTAGGATTTAAAAAATGTATATATATGATATTACATTAAATGGTATATATAAAGTTTTTGACATTAAGAAAAAATGTATGTCTGTACCAAAGATGTTTAAATCCTAATAGTGTAAAAACCATCTGTCCTTTACTAGTTGATTGGAGACAATTGGCCACTTTCCGTTCCACAAACAACACGTGTGTGTGTGTGTGTGTGTGTGTGTGTGTGTCTGTGAGTGTCATATTACCGTCTTGTTACGTATTCGGATGATATCAGACACTGATCCACCGCCACAATATTCCATGACAATCCACAGGTCGCTGTTTTTGAAGTAGCTGCCATAGTACCGCACCACATGGGGACTAAACGCAGACATGCAGTCGTCAGACATTTATTTATTTAGGACTGAACAGAAATGCTCTTACTAGTACGGGACGACTCATTAAGTAGCCCTACGTCAGACAGGTGATGGTGTTACTAATTCAGGGAGCCGTTCCGTACGTACCTGTTACACTGCTGCATGATGGAGATTTCTTTGATGATTTCCTGAAGATCCGACTCTACGGGAACTTGTTTGATGGCTACAATCTCCCCGGTTTCTTTGTGATTGGCCTTAAAGACGCACCCATAGGACCTGCAGACACACACAGTTTGCGCTCAATGTTTTATCTGTTGATCTTATCTGTGAAAAACGACCAATAACCGATAGGATAAAGTAAACCCAGAGTATCCATCCATAAACATCAGCACAGTTTAAAACCCTGCTATGATGTCAATCTGTTAAAGGACAATTTGGTGAATTCTCATATTTTACATCTGGTTCTGATCTCCAGTCAATCACATCAAACATGGCAGACATCATATATCTCTGGAGTTGGTGATCCTGCTTGTAATTTTTCCATTTTAAGTGCTTGTTTTCAGTCTGACTACATTTTTTATTCGGCTTATAAATAGACAAAATACAGAATTTGGTTCAGAGCAGTTAAAGACATTTTAAAAACAGGAGATCATGATCCAGGCCACCCGTCGGTGCGGATATTGTCGTTTTTATTAGCGTGTTCTGCTGTGAAGTTTTCATGTGCTTTGCCTTTCAGGCAGGAGGAACTAACAGCTATCAGTCGACAACATCTGTCACTTTTGAGGACCCGGCTGAACTGCATTGTTTTCCACATTGCTTCGAGCACCAGTCTGTAGTCACTGTCCTATTTTGTCACCTTCTCAACTGGTAGCAAGTGCTTTAAAAATAAAGTATAAACGTCGCCCGGAGGAGGAGTCACATCAGAGGCGCTGCTAATGATTGATTTATGAGAAAACACGAGGAGACAGGGCACAAACTTAAAAAAAAAAAAAAAAAATCTGGATTAGATGGAAATTCATTCGGTTCTGCTCCTTCCTGGTGACACGCCTGGCATCGGTTGTGACACATGCAAGCGCAGCGTCAATCAGCAGCTGAAAACAGGAAGAGCGTTGAGAAACAGGATATGAAGAGGCGCTGTTTAGACTGACAGTCACAACAGAAGGGAGGAGCCTTCTGACAAACGAGCAGGGAGGAATAAACGAGGCACAAACTCTAGAGAGAGTATGAAAGAAAATAGAGAGAAAAAAAAAGGCTGATTACCACCAACCCTTAGGCCTTTAAATGCAGGCAAGTTTAGACACCCAGACGGTATCAGCTATCAGGGTAATCAGTTATCATCTTACTGTGACTCACCCTTCACCCAGCTTCTCTAGGACATCAAGGACTTCCTCTGGCTGCTTGGTGAGGCTGTCCTCACTCAACTTCTTCAGCTGCCTGTAATGAGAAGCCAGAGAGGGATGCTGGTGAAGAGATGCTGCTGGTGAAGGAGAGCTGGAGTCAAACCCTCAGCAGGGCTGCATTCAGTTGTTTTCAGTACACTCTTAATATAATTGTTTTTATTTGTTCCTCCTACCTTTAAAATGAAATAGAAAAAAATAATCCAAGTCCCTCGTTAATTAAAACCCAAAGGCATTGTGATAAATACAATAAAGAAACATAAAATGATGTTTATGCATCAGATAAGCAAGTTCCCACTAATGTTATTTAAATTATGACATAACTTTTTTTTACTTTTTCTTCCCAATAAAATCTCAACCATTTAGATTTATAGTCAAGAATCAGACAGATCTTTGTCTCAAGTATCAGGCATTTGCTAAACAGACAATCATCCAGAAAACAAAACCTAAAAAAAAAGGCAAATATATATTAATTTGATGCTTCGTATTTGTTTTGGTTTCTTTAAGTTCAAGAATCTAAGTAAAACCCAAATTCTATCAAAATAATCAAACACCTACGTTAACCAAAAAGTCATCATGAGTGTAACCAAAGGAAGTTAAATAAAGATTCTGTTTTCCTTTTGGACGATCGCTTCTTGGAAACAACAGATTTTTAAAAGCTCTTTTATCCGAGACGAAAATATCCTCCGCTTGGAGACAAAAATAGATCTAAACACTTCCAAGATGCAGACCGCGACGAGTTAATTTTAAGATGGGAGCAGGGAGGCGGGAGGAAGTGTTAAATACCAAATCAGAGCCAGACTGCTGAGTCAGGGCTCCAGGGACGCTGGTGTGGGTGGACCGGACCACCAGCTGCTTAGCTAGAACCAGCCCACCAGCTTTGGCAGCCCGTCGGCCGTGGTGGGTACAAACCGGCCAGCGCCAGAACATCTTAACAGATGATGCTCATGTTTCATCTTCATGTGAAGCGGGCCGGTTCAGACAACATGTAGCTCTGGACGCATCTTCTGAGGGTTTCATCGACTCTTTAAATCCTCATGACAGATAAAAGCCAACACCGTAGAGCCTCTAAAGTCAGACTCTGACTAAATCCTAGTTGTTGCTTTTTCTTTTTAGTCTGTTACTCTAAATATTAAAACAGATTCTTATTCACATTCCATGTTTGAATACTTTAGGATATAACTACTAACAAAAACACAATGTAAACCAAAACTTAAATGCCCGTTTTACTGATGACTGTTACAAAATAATCCTTTTTAAAAATAATTTCCGCCTTGAAGACTCCCTTATTAAAAAGAAAGATCATTGCTCGGTAAGTCTGTGGTTTTTCTGTGAAACCTCTGCACCGCAGCTCTATATATATATATAGGTCACTCCAGCCTGAAGCCGAGCTGCTCTGTCAGTCAACCTGGAGCCAAGAGCAACACAGACTTCGTCCTGAAATGCTGATTTGTTACAGAAGCCCACAAGAAAATCAGAATCTGCTTTTAAGTGAACCCTTCGAACTCCTGCAAAAAAGGAGTGGGAGACACCAAATGTTTCTATTACTAAATTTAAAATATTTTTTTCCTAGTTTTTCCCCCAGTTGTGTCCATTTTCCTCCTAAAAACAGCCGTGGCACTAAATGTACCGTGCAGCTTCAGCTCCTGTCCTCCTTACTCGCCCAAATAAAAGAACGGCTGCAAAAAAAAAAAAAAAAAAAAAAAGTTGTGCTGACCTTTTTAAAACCGGGTTTGAGTAGAACAGAAATCCCTTCATTGTCCCACAATAGGGAGATTTGGGTGTAACTCATTAAACCACAAACTAAAAACTTCATATGAAAGCCCCACATTAATGATAAAAATGACAAATTTACAGTTACCCAATAATTTATATTGAGAGTAACTTAGGTGGTTTAAATGCAATGTTTTCAACTTGGTGTTTTTTTTTAGGTGTGACTCAAATGTTTTTTTCTTAAAGGTTATCTAACATGCATTCAGTAAAGATCACCAGAGGATTTACCATGACAAAGGAGCCGTGGGTAAACCAACGACATTCTGATTTTAATAGCCTGAACACGCAAAAGGTAAAGTTGCAGGTAAAGCACTCTTTAACCGGTTTTCTGGAAGGTTCAGTGTCTGGTGATAAATTCCTTCCAACATGGCGCTCTGCATCATGGGCATTGTAGTTTTACCCCGGCGTAATACAGCTTGAATCATTTAGCGTGAATTACGGCTCACTGGACCAATGAATTATGCCAAAATTTAAAAAAAAATAAATAGTGGATGGCCAAAACTAATTAACCTAAAGTGAAAATTTAAGATGAATTTTAAAACATTTAAGAAGTCTGGATCTATTTAGGACTTAAGCCCCTTTTACACCAACTCTACTCTATTTCGCCCTCCTGGAATAAAAAAGTTAATAAATCATTAATTAAAACATACATTTACATTATTGTATACCACAATGTCTAGAATATTTTTGCATGAAAAAAATAATCCACTGGGATAATTTGGATGACAGACCAGCCTTAACTAATGAATGAAGCACAGGTTCTTTCTGCCAGCACAGAAATGGGAATGGTTGAGGAGAGAAGTGACCGTCTGATCAGCTCCAAAGTTTGCTTTACAGGGACATTTGGACTCAAATCGTGGACTTTTGGCTGCAGTGAAATTATTTTTTATAGATTGGATATTGGATGGTTGCTGATTGGGTTAGATCCCGAGAAGAGAGCGGGCGCTGCTCTCTTTCTCCTCCCGCACACGGTGGTTCGGATCAGGGGCTGTGAACAACATTTTGAACCAAAAACACTAAAGATGAAACTTAACTTTCAGCGTGTGAAATGAGAAAACGCCTCTGATTTAGGTTTTTAAACACAGTGCGCCTGTCTGCGTATAAAAAGCTAAAGTGTTCCTTTTCTTTTGTTTCGTTCAGACATGGTTTATGTTTTGTAAAAAGAAAAAAAAAAAAAATGTATTTTGGTTTGACCCACTCCATTTGTCATGGTCGTTAATATTAATGCCAGTTTAACTTTTAACTTTTCCCTGGACTTGCTCGGAGAAAGCCTCATTTCTCCTCACCCTTGGCCAATCAGTGGACAGCAGTCGCCGTCTGGTCACCTCACATCTCAGCCTTACTCCTGAGCCGAGCCCAAAGAATGCCAGCCTGGTAGCAAACAATGCTGTAATCAAAAAAAACTTGCAAAGCGAGCCGAGCAGAACCCGGCCAGATGGAGCCGGTGTAAAAGGGGCTGTAGATGTTTTAACTCAGAAGCCTAGAAACCTCATAGACCTTTAGGACATGATTAATTGGTAAAAAAAAAAAAAAAAAAAAAAAATATATTATATATATATATATATATATATATATATATATATATATATAATTTTTATATATATATATATATATAATAATGCAATTCCTCAGGTATGATGCCTTTTACTTCTACAATCAATACTGCTGCTGACTCTCATTGAACTAAGATAATTAAACGCCGCTTGTCGCAGTGACTGGATGAGGAAACAGCTGATGACTGAGGGGACATAGTGATGACAGAGCCACGTTTTTTTTACTGTCATCATCCTGATAAGTGGACAGAATGGGAACTCTTTAGTTCCTACTGCCAAACACACTCTGCAAACTGAGCTACAGACTGGTTCCTATTCTAAAACAAACAAAATCACTTCAGCGCAGCGACAAAGATCAGCCACCGTTCTCAGAATGGGACACCAGCAGTCACCGGGGCCCAGTCAGTCTGCTGCAGCTCGTGTCTAGCCATTTCTTCACCGCCGACGTTAGGAGCTGTTACTGCTTGAGCTGAAACCGTGTCTTGTGTTTTGGTTTTGTCACCTTACAACGCTGGCGCCTGCTTTCATACGTTAAAGTCGGAGGAGACGAAGCAAAGGCTGAATTTTTTTTCTCTGCTCCCAGAAACCTTCCAGTAAATCTGTGCCACTCAGTCGCAGGGAGCCTGATTTGTGTTTTAGTCGCTGACTGTCAGGAGTTGCGTTTAACAAACCATCACGTGCTCATGCAAAGAGAGGCAAAGGCGACATGCAGGCCAGTGAAACCAAAACCACCAACCCAGATGCACGCTCAGGCAGTAGATTACACGGAGGGAAGATGGACGGCGCCTTTCACACCCTGGCCTGGTGATCGATCTTCTGATGGTGTCGGCGACTCGGCTGGGAAACCTTCCTACTGACTCAAATAGTATTTAGCCAACAACAGGTTAAGCCCGGCAGACCAGCAGGGCAACAGGAAACCTCAACTGGGTCACCTATTTACGAACAGATGATCAAACCAATCTATCAGGAAAATCTGAGTTTTCCCACCCTAATGCCGACCTCAGCAGGTCAATGTTTGTTTACGCAGAGCTGCAGTCTGATTTTTTTATTACGGTTAGTAGGATCCAGCAGAACTAAGACACGTGTGTTTAAAACCAGGGTGGCGCAACATCAGAAAAACCTTTTCCTGACTTTTCTTACACTGCGATTTCCCCACATATTTCATTCAGCTTCAGCGTTTCATCCTGAAGAGCTTTAAAAGAAAAAAATAAATAAAAACATACTCTGTATTGGACCTACCTCCCTAATGACATCCAGCAAGCTAGAGTCTCTTTTATGAGATATTTTCATTCAACTAGAGTTTCTAGATGTCTGCCTCAACGCAAACGCTCCGACATGCGATGAACTGTGTGAAGAACACGACTATATCCTTTAAAAAGAGCCTGGCTTCGTTTGCTCTTTTCTGACTCGACCAATGCAGCTACAGGACAGTTAGCGGCTCCCTATACCGCGGTCCTGAGGGCAATGATCTGAGCAGAGCCAGCCAGCTGCGAGGCACAAATGCACAAGTAGGGCTGGGTATCATCTAGGATGAGCCGATTCAATACGATTCTCGACATAGCTCAGCTTGATTTGACTCCAATATCGATATTTATTACTTTCAAATTAATGCTCAGAGTCATTCAATCAACAAAACCAGCCAAATATTAGATTTATGTTAAATTTATTGAACACTGATATATTAACAGCAAAATAAAGCACATTTGGTTTAATGCATTTAACGTATCACAGAAACCAAAAATGTGCCCAAACGTCTGATTTTAGGGACGAATGCGCTTCTAAAATCCTGTCGGCCATTCCGCAAATTCGTCTTATTTGCACTTCATCGCAGTGAACATTAATGGCGCGCTGTAATAACGCCCCCTAGGTGTTGGGAGGTATATCGGTATTGAAAGCCAGAAAATCGATATTAAATCATTGATAAAAATATCAATATTAATCTTTGTATCGATTTTTATGCACAGCCCTATGCACAGGAGGCTGCAGCAGCCAACACCGTCTCTTTTTCACCGTGACATCACTGTAGAGCTTGAAAAACTATGAGATTGTGAGGCAAAAATCCCCAGATCAGTTAGAGCAACAGCAACGTAACGTGTACTAAAACATGTTTACAAGTTGCATGCATTTAAAACAGGGCAAAGTTTACAAAAAAAAAATTTAAAAAATTGGATCTGCAAAATGAAGGGGTCGCGTTGTGCTACAATGTCAGGCAGCCAATCATTAACAGGCATCAGGAGGGGCGTTTCTTCAGGAAGTTGGTGACGATCATTTAAATCCACCTTGGTCAGATACAGGATCCAAAACGCCTAAAAACGTTGGTAGCTGGAAAACATTAGGCATATTAACTGCATATAGTTAATATCTGAGGACGGTGAACAGATTCATATTAATAAAATAGAATTAGCAATAGATGACGCAAGTCACTGTAAAATACAGCGCCGTCAGCCTGGGGCCAGAATGGGTAATTCCCTTCCTCCGGGCCGTGGTCCTTCCTGTTTTAGACGCTTCTCTGCTTCGACACACCTGAATGAAACACATGGGTGGCTTGAAGGGTTTATTATTAGCTTAGGATAGATGCTGAGGGATAATTACTTATTTTTATTCAACTGTGTTGGAGCAAGGACACATCTAAAACAAAACAAACAAAAAAAAAAAACCCACTTGCTTTCAAGGAATGGAATTGCCCATTTTGGGCCTAAAGTTTGTAGTTATTTGATGGCCTGGTTTGGACACAGGAAGCAACAATATTATATGATTAAATACAGGAAGCAGCCTTTAAAAACAGTGTTAAAAACAATTTGGTGCACAATGAATTCAAAACTAACACACGGTCAACTCTTACAGATCACATTCTCTAGAAATAAACGTCTGAACACCTGCTGGATCTATTTTCTTGCCACAAAACCAGTAATGTGGTCGGATATGCATGGGTTGTCTCACTCACACCGAGGTACCAGTTTCTAATTACAGAGCAAATAAAACGCTCTTCTTCAAACCACCGTGGATTAAGGCAGCGGGGAGAAAGATCTAAACAGAGTTATTAAATTAGATTAGGAGGCACCTGGCAGCAACAGGCCCTGAGATTTAAAACAGGACAGCTCAAGCAGGGAGATATGTGGTATTTAAACAGGTCTGAAATGAGTCTGGTGGAAATAATAAAGCCCACAGGTCTCCTTTGTGTAACAGAATTATGATTATTGGTCGGTTTAAATTTGTCAGCTCCCCCCCTTATCAGAAAACTAATCGGCCAATTCTCTTAAATGAAATTACAAACCACAGCAACCCACGAGCAACCTGGACCAGGCTAGGAGAATTCATTTTATTTTTTTCTACTGAAACCTGCAGCTTCCATGCGAAATTAAACGGTCTTCTCTTTAAATTTTAGACTAAGTATATCGAAATGAATGGTGGGATAAAACGCGGTTAAGCTCGTGTAAATGTCAGCTGAGAAACTGTAACTGAACCAGATGACTTGAAGTAAAATATTATAATTTGCGGCTTTACACCAAGTTCTAAAGAAGCGTTAACGTGTCACTTTATGTAATATAACAAGACTTACTGCGCGCTAAGTTGCTGATAGCGCGTTTTTGATATCTGACCCAACATTAAACTTGAGGACAACGCCAGGCTAACGTTTAGAAAGATAAAAAAAAAATCCCCTGATAAGCCATGTTTGCTGCTTTCATTACTGGCTTTACCTGCGAGGGTGATGCCTCATCTGCACCTTCTCCTTGTTCTCCATGTCGTCCCCTCTTGTCCCCTCGGACTCTCGCGTTTTCGGGTCTGGAGGCAAACTTTGAACCGAGCTGACCGACGTCAAGTGGATGCTAGCAGTAGCAGGTCTGCTGCGCTGCTAGCAGCCGCGGCTAACGCGCCGCTTCACACCAGCGTCCCGGCTGACGATCCCCCCGCTGCTGCTGCTGCTGTTGCTCGGCTGCCGTAAAAAACACCTCCTGCGTTGATCATTCTGTACGGCTGGCTTCACAGGGCGAATGCGTTTTGTCAGGCCGTGGTATCCTCGCCGCCGGGCACATCCTTCCCCTGTCTGGGCAACTTTAGACTTGTTTGACAGAGCGCTTGGCAGCCGCCTTAACATCCATCTGAGAAAACCAGGAAGTGCCGAGAGGTGTGGGCAGGAAGGCGAAGGCGGCGCAAACAAAGCGTGCAGTACCTAGCCCCGACAGCAGGGGGCAATAGGCACATAGAGCACACAGACTACAACTTTATTTGTCATTCTGTATGCACAGCACGAAATTTCGTTTGCATACAGCTTGGAAAGTCACGGTAAATTGCAGTAAATTACATATACTGTAATACTCTCTGTATATATAATCTCTCTCTCTCTCTCTATATATATATATATATATATATATATATATATATGCACCTATAGTCATAGCTTCTGTATATATATATACATTTTATTTTATTGTATTTTTTGTGTGCACCATCAACACCAAGTCAAATTCCTTGTAAGTGCAAATCTACTTGCCGATTAAACTTGATTCTGATTTCCCGTCGTCTTTTATTATATATATATATATATATATATATATATATATATATATATATATATATATATATATATATATATATATATATATATATATATATAGAGAGAGAGAGAGAGAGAGAGAGAGAGATAGATAGATAGATAGATAGATAGATAGAGAGAAAAAGTTCTACACAAAACCCAATAGTATTAAAAAATACAGCATCAAATATTACAAATATTACATCTCCAATTTAATTACACAACTGCTCATGTTTATTTCCTATATGAGGAATATATTGATCTGTAAAACCATTTACCATTACTTTCTTTAATCACAGCACAGACGCAGAGTTTCATTAATAGAATAGTTTATTGTATTTTCAGGAACCAACAGCAGAACGATGTTCACATGTGATCAGTAAGCATCAAAGGGAAACCATTTTCAGACCAGGAATGACTGACAGGACGGGGGAGCTGGAGGAAGGAAACGCATAACCATTAGACGCGGCTACTTTCAGTTGTGAAACTATCGTATCAGCATGAAATGTGTTGCTTGTCCTGACAAAGTATAAAAATCCATTTTCAACGGCAAGACAGACTCACAGAAGCTTTACTCTCCAGAGGGCCGCACGCTCTCGAAGATGCCGGCTTCTCTCATGGCATTGAACTCTTTGACGGCGTCGTACTGCTTGTAGAAATCAGCATATGCTTTCTTCCTGGGCTCGGTCACTGTGTACTGTAGCAAAAAAAGGATTTCACTTTTTATTGCTTCACATAACCTGGACTGACAAATAAATCCTGAAAACTGGAAGGTAAAGTGTAAGGTTTAGGCCAAACTCTTCCTAAAATAAAAATAAGTTTGAAGGGTAAATATTACAACGTAAAAGTGTAAAGTTTCACATTAATAATTCACCTGTAAAATGTTGTGTAAGTTGTGTAAAAATACTTTCTATTGCAACCCAACTTAGAATCTATATGCTACAAAGTAAATATACATTTCAACAAATTTAAAATTAGCATTTTTCTGCTACAGCCTGCCAGGTTCTGACATGTGACATATAATGTTTTGCAACAAATGAGGTTTAAAAGGTTGGGATGGGTTGTTGCAGATTTTTCACACTTTTTATTTCAACCAAAGTTTGTTTCTTCTAGAGACTGCTGACACATGGACACACATCCTCATGCCCGTAAAGAGTTCCTAATTATTTGGCTTAAAACACTTAAATGAAAGCAAATGAGCTTTTAGTTAAGTTCTGCACTGGAATTCAAAACGTGAAACAATCAAAACTGTGTTTAGTAAATGTTAGCTAACAAATGATTTACAGACTTCATTTCTGTTCTTGTGCTTCTGGGAAAATATACAGACTTGTTAGATCTTTGTGCAGGGCTTGAAGTCACCAGGTAGATACATCTGTCTCCTTTTAAGACACTGAATACGCTTACAGAACATTTTGACGTGAGCCAACAGTTTGCATTAGAGAACTAGTCACAGTTGGGCCGTATGTGTGCTAGGGCTGTACGATTTTGCTAAAAATCTAAATTGTGATATATTTCAACCATAATTGCGATTTAATGTTGACTTTTCTCTGCTTTAACCATAAGCAACAAAAATGGCCGGTAGATAAAAATGTTAGTAATCAAGAACCATTTAAAACAAGAAATGTAACTTTTTATCAATCAGAATATTATTATTCAAGAGAACAGCTTGTTGAGTTGAACATCAAGCCAAAAAACTGGAAATCGAGTTTTTCAAAATTGTGATTATATTGCAAATGCGATTAATTGTCCAGCCCTAATGTGTGCCCTGTTCTCACCTTGAAAGCTATTGCTGCCGTTATAGCAAGGGTAAATGCAATGGGAAGATGGAACCGCAGGCGCTTCGCCAACAATCCCCTCATTACTGGCTTTGGCAGAGACATGGTTGATTGAACTGTAGAAGGGAAAAAGGCAAAATGTAACTTATGATGACTTCACAGACCAGTATGGTAACCCTCCTTTACAACATACGACATGGCAAGTAATCATCCGGATTTTGTTTTCCAAGGATAAAACAATAAAAAATAAAATCCCCAACACCTCTTACATGTTTGTTGGCAAGAAAAGAAAAACTTCATATGGTTGAGTTGAATAGTATCATCACGGAAATCAGCATGAGAAATATACATCTTTAAGCACTGTGTGCCATTAGGCTGTATTTTAGGGTTAATCGTTGGTATAATATATACAAACCAGAGCCTGTCGTTTGTGCTCCAGGCTCTTGATTGGTGATTACATTACTGCTGCAGAGCCCCACAAAAACACATTTTAAATCGCTCATGTGTGTTGATTATTCCCAATGATAAGCAGCAAAGTGAACGTTTTTCCCCCCATACCTGTTAATGAACAGCCGGTGTTTATTATTGAAGTTTTGATCCAACGACACCATATGTGATTTTTAGTTTTGTTTTTCTAAAGACGAGTATAATTTCTTTTAAAATCAACAAATTAATTTTTTGGTTAATGCCTGAGATTTTTTGTTAACTATATACCAAAGATGAACTGATGACTACAGCACAGCAAAAGATTCCAGCAAAATATGCTTTAACTATATAATTGTTTTCATTTAAGGAATCCATGCCAAATGTCTTTCTTTCAAGGCTAAATATTCTCTGTTTGTATTTTTATTAGTAAAACTAAAATAATCCAAAGCAACAAACACGACCTTCTGGCTGAGAAAAAGGATTTTAGCAAGTCTATTTACTTTTTCCAAATATTGAAGGACAAACATAAAAGATGATTTGTTAAATATGCAATATTGAATACTGAAATATCTAAAAAATTATGTCATTTTTTTTTTATTTTGGGTCACAATTTTTCACTTGCTTGAATGTATATTGAGAGACAATTACCCAAGAATTTCAAACTTTACAAACACTGTAGCTATCTACCTTTTTATCCAACATCCAACTCAAACAATAATCAATTTGCCTAGTTATAATATATAAATCACGAAAGTTATCATTGATATATAACTTTGTTTTTTTGTTTTCTGGTCAAAATATGCATTCCTACCATTATACCCACATTTATACCTTCTATCATTAACTAGCAAAATATATTCAGACAATCCACATCCCTTTATCGTTTAACATGTCTCATGTCTGGACATTCCTGGAGTTCTACATTCCAACTTAAATTAAACTGCCCACCTAGAAATGTTTTTACTTTTTTATGTAACTTGGTATAATCTATTATATTTGTTTTAAGACCTTTTTAGTGCTGTTTGTACCTCCACAACATCTGTAAACCTGAGACATGAAAATTAAGCAATATTAAATAACTGTTGTACCGTATAGAATGTGAAGGGATGTGTAAACCAGAACCTTTAGTATTGCAGTCCTCTTTAACAGGTTTATGCATGCTTAATGTTAGATTTCTAGCATATTTGCTTATTAATTGCTCCTCAGAGAAAATTTATTACATTCACCCTTTTATTTGAAAGTCATCTAAATGAACTTGGAATTGCAGTTTAGTTAAAACAAACTTTGTTTTGCAGAAATTTAATGATAATTTATTTGTATAAAACTAATTTTTAATTTTCTTAGCTCTATATGAATCCGGTGTACAAACATTTGCAAATTAGCACCTGACCTATAAAATATTTGCTTCAGTGACTTGCGAGACCTAACACAAATCATTAATGTACAAAATAAACAACTAAGGAGCCGAAACTGTCCAAATATAAACAACAGTAATCACCCCGCTTGACAAACTTTTTCCTGTCACTTCATCCAGTTCAAAACATTGCTCCTCATGCTGAAAAATTAAAGTTTTTCAACTACAATGTTTTGAATATTTTCTTAATTTCCAGCATTATTCCAGCTATGTGCTGTTTTTTTATCTATTGAGTTTGCAATTATTCATTAGTGTAAGTACGGAGGATCGGTTAGGTTTGAATATTCTACACTGACCTTCTGTGATCAAGTTGTGCTTGCCAATGAATATATCCAGCAAGTTAAAGAGTTTTTCATAGAATTATGGAGAACTGAGAATTATTTATATGTTACTTTTAGCTATTCTTATAATACAAGTTAACTTATTTTGTACATTTCTTGTGTTTATGATGTGACTTTTTGGTACTTCAGTCTTAAGGATTCTCAGTATTGTGCTTTTTGTTCTATTTATTTGCATTTTAAAGACCTTTTATGACTAACCAATTTAACTGATCATTAACTAATGAATGCTAAACTGAACAGGATTGTGCCATTTTTTTTCTTTTACCTTTACTGGTTACCTTTTGGACGTTAGAGTATTTACATTTATTTTTTCAGGTATTTTATTAATTGATATGTACAAATGAATACAACCATATACCAATAAACCTGGACGCGAAGTTATTTTTATAGCCTTGAGAACGCAATGAGTATCGTGCATGTTTAGCTAAAGGTAGATCGCCATTATGTCCTGTTGCCAAGTCAGGTCAGCACCAAAAACACGTCGACTGTCCACAACAGTAATTTCATTAAAAACTTAGAGTTATACTGTCAAACCAAACACGTATTGAGCAAAACACCTAAATATAGCCTGTACAAAAGCTAAATTATCCTGTAAAACAGTCAAAAACAGCTGAATGAGACGCAGGGTCGTATCAGTTTGCTTGCAGAGAAACGACTTTATCCATTATCCAAACCCATAGAATTAGGAAATTATTCATAGAAATGCAAGTAACAAAAAAGAAAACGATTTAAGCGTGTCATTCGCCGGGTCATCAAACCCGCTTTTAGTTAGCATTTAGCTCCTGACGAGCTAATGTTAGCTAGGTCAAGATGAACTAAATGCTAACCAGACCGCGTCAAGGATGATCAGCAGCTAAATTAAAATATAAACCTACAGAATCTTACGGTTTGGTGTCGTTGTCAGGAGCAATACAGTACAAACTCCAACAAAAGAAAACGTCTTAATGAATTCTTAATAAACTCACAGTTAGGCCGACGACCTTCAGAGAAACCGCTAGCACACTTCAGCTGAGCTTCAGTCCTACAGGAAGAGTCTCTACTGGTGCCGCGAAAGGACAAAAAGCCCAGTAAAGTGGATGCTGTCGATGTCATAAGGGGAAATAAAATTCTATACAATATAGCGTTTAGAGTATTTCTTCCAATGTTCCTAAAAAACTTGTTCGTATTCAATTTCACCATATTTTATTTATTAGTTTCTTTTTTACAAAATGTGTGTATTCATTGCTCTAACCTTAATTAATGCTTGTGTGACTTATGCTAAAACAATTTCATCAGAAATTAAGTCCCCAACCACAAAACAATATACATGTATACATTTTTCGGTTGAAGATGAGTGGAAGAGTGTACCGTCGATCTTGCGCCTATTTTGTATGCCTTTAAATATATATTTCATCATGTTTAAAATTTTAGGCTCTTTCTTTGTGATGCGTTTTTTTTTAATCTATAAAATGTCCAGTAAAGAAATAATTTGCATACCTACTTGTTTCCTTTCTTATTTACAGTATACTCTACAATATTTTCTCTTTGAAGAGGTTGATAATTAAACATTTTATGAAAGATCTTCAGGGCTCCCACTGTCCACAAGCTGGAGAGAATTTGTGTAGTAGGAAAATGAACCACCAGGAGGCAGTAGAGTGCCACTTTCAAACTATAGAAACGTTGACGATCAAAAAAAAAGAATAAAATATGTATTTTCCAGCAAAATGAGAGTCTATCTGTTGTTAAATGCAGTATTTATGTTTATCTTGGTGTCCTGTTTCTAACTTTGCGAAAAAAGGTTGTATATACATACATACTCACAGTCCACATATTAGACTAAACCTCCTCCTGTTTAAGGTAATTTAGGATTTCCAAAGTTATTTATATTTGTTAAAATCAGGAAACATGTGCGAGACCATTTTGTGAATATATACATTTTATCCCTTTTTCAAATACAGAAGTTTACAAATTTACAGTGTTTAGTTTTGCAACCTTTACTGTGTGCAAAGCTTATTTTTTTTTAATCGGTGTCATGATTTAATTTGACCTGATTTACCAGTTCTTGATGAAAGACTGAATGACATCTGCACTCGGTGTTCGCTGCCAACTGCACACAGATGGACAGAGATGTAGCGATTCCGTTGACACATGATTATAGCTGTTTTCCTCACAGCTGGGGTTCTTACTTGGCCGATACGCTGCATACTTTCTGTAGGCTGTGAAAATAAGATTGAGTTACATTTTAGTCATTTTGTGGAAGCTTTGATCCAAAACAACTTAAAGTATTGAAAATTATGTAACCTATGAGCAAATCAAGGAAAAGAGTGATTCATCATCTTGCCCAGAGACAGTTCAGCACATGGCATGTGTTGGGATTGAACCCCCCCCCCCCCCCCCATTGTTCCACCTAATGTCAACCATTCTGTTACTAAACTTAAATTTTCCCCAGAGTAAAGATGGCTTTTTATGTAATATTTTATATGCCCTTCTAGTAGTTTTAAATCCATATTTTTATATTGGTATGTAAAACAGAAATCAAACATATCTTTCTAGACATCTTTTTAAGGGTATTGCTGTGTTTCACCTCTGGGAACCAGTTTTTCCTTAGAAACTGTTAGTGTGTGTATGTGTGTGGCGGGGGGCGCTCAGGAACATGTGGAGGAGACACTAATAAGCGTATGCAGAGGGCCTCACAACAAGGAAGCAATCCCCAAGATGTGATTTCCTTTGGCTCATATTTCTGCAGCTGTATTAATAAATGTCTTAACAGACACTTTTGAAATAATGTTTTGTTATCTAAAGTAATTCCCAGTAATCCCTCTTTGCAATGGAAAGTGCCGAGTCTAATTGATGTTTGGGATGAAACTGGGGTTTTAAAAGGTGTTCATTCCAGACCTTACATCATGGGTCAAGATGTCCAGTGTGTGGGAATCCTTCGCTTTGGCTGCAACCCTTTACTGTTGTCCAGTTTTAAAGCAATTCACTCTAAACCTGAACTAGTGTATACCTGGGTCAGACATAGGATCAACGTTTAAGAGTCTGAAGCAAGTTGAACCATGTATTCATTCAAGTCTCAGCTGTATTGACGCCATTAGTTTGTCATATAGAATATTTCTCTGTATTGCAAAAATAAATAAATAAAAACTGACCAACTACAGAAATGAGAATAGAAATAAAAATGCTATTAAAATGATATTACTTATGCTCTTTCCAGCTTTTTGAGCAGGAATAAAATCTAAGGAGCCCAGTATTGTCATCTAAATTATTAAGTTGTTTCATTTTTACTACTTTTTTGACCACTTAAAGTGAGTTTTCTTTTTTTCACCAGAACTATCACATCCACCATTTTTAAATGTGATTAATCTGAATTTATGTCAGGCTGTGTATTGCAGATGTATATGGTTATCATTTAACATTTGGACCCTCAAGGTGTTTGCCTCACATGAGGCAGACACCCTTTTAAGACCAATGTTAAAACTGTCCTTTTTGACAAAGCTTATAATTAGAGTGGCTCATGTTACCCTGAGCTACCTCTATAGTTATGCTGCTATAGGCTTAGGCTACTGGAGGACATCAGGGCCTGTTTTTCTCACTCTACTGATTTCTACTGTTCTCCAGTTTTGCATTGCATTACATTGAAATGACTGTTGTCATTTCAGCTTTTAGCTTTTTGTTCTCTTTTTTCTTCATAGTAGGAACACCTGGTCTGACGTTCTGTTAACTGTGACATCATCCAGAGAGGACGGCTCACCCGCTACTACCATCTAATGTAGAACAGATTACTAGATCAATGTGTTGGTCGAGGCAGATGACCGTTCATACTGAGCCCGGTTCTGCTGGAGGTTTTTCCTTCCCGCTAATGGGTGGTTTTTCTTCCCACTGTCGCTTCATGCTTGCTCAGTATGAGGGATTGCTGCAAAGCCATGGACAATGCAGACGACTCTCCCTGTAGCTCTTCTCCAGGAGTGAATGCTGCTTGTCGGGACTTTGAAGCAACCAACTGGTTCCCATGTATAGGAATTTTTTGACCAATCTGTATAATATGATTGATTAGACTTTGTAAAGTGCCTCGAGATGACATGTTTCATGAATTGGCGCTATATAAATAAAATTGAATTGAATTGAATTGAACTAGTTATATCCAGGTATATGTACCAAATGCTAAAAAGTAGTTTAAAATGGAATTTCAAATATTTCTGCATTAATCTAGTCTGTTGAAATAATGAGGACAAAGTCATTAAAAAATGTCGAGTTTGGATTTAGAGTTTATAACAGTGAACTCATCCCTGTAGTTATTATATCTTAGTTCTACATTTGATAGTCAGTTGTCCTAATTTGTTTCAGAGGCTTAAAGTCAAAGTATATTTACTAATCTCCCTTGAGAGAAATCTTCCTTGGAAACAAGGATCATACCACATATCATTCGGTAATAAAAAGTCTCAGAGAAATAATAATAAATATTCAATAGAAACATAATTTCATCAATTTCAGTTCAACAAAAAGTCATATTAATACTGTGCAAATAAACATAAAATAAAATAATAATTCAATGCTCCACTGTTGTTATTATTAGAAAAATGATGCCAGGCTTGTACAGGTTATATTAATTCCAGTTTGTTTATGTAAATGATGAATCTTCGTCATGCACTAAAGTTAGTTATGGTGTTCCACAGGGTTTCATGCTGGAGCAATACTCTTACTTTCCTACGTGCTTCCATTGAGCATTAGGATTAGGTAAGTTTTCTTGTGAAAACGTTTAAAACAGAGATAGAGTTACCAAAATTTCCATTCATGATCTATGAGCGGAACAAGCTCTGTAAAAAATGGGTCTCTAGCTGCTCCCGGGTCTGAGGGACAGCTGTTTGAAGGTTAGTATCCATTATGCCAGAATGAATTAAATAATCTACAAACATGTCTCTAATGTGTAATAAGCCTTTATTGCATATGCGTACGCTTCCAAATGAAGATAAACCTGTGTTTGATATCCATGTGCGTAATGTTCCCATTCATTCTCAATCTGATTAATCTGAATGGCTAAACGTGTTATTAATGAGCAGGATTTGTCTCCTAAGTCCAATGTAAAACATATTGCCAAGACCTCCTTGTTTCATCTGCTCAGTGTTGCCAAAATTTAGAGAACTCTTATCTCAGAGTGATACAGAAAAAAAGAGTTATCATGCTGAAGATTGTTACAAGGCTTGGAAATGGACTGCAGTCTTTGGGTAAAAGATGGGGTACAGAGCGCACAGAAATAGTCCATGCATTGGTAAATGAGAGTAATCTCTTGGGATTCTTCAGCAACAAGATGTCCAAAACAATTCTTGAAATATCGTTACTTCTTCTATAAGGAAGCAGTGAGCGTTTTCATAAAAGGTCAAAAGTCGGACCACTTTCCTTCAAAATAAGCTTCCCTTCAATCCAGATTATAATATTAAATTTTCTACAAATGAAGCTCAGAATAACCAATCTCCATACCTCCCAAAGAACTCACAGGTCCTGAGCTATTCACTTAGACCGCAGGCTTACTTATGGTTCCAAAAAGATTTCAGGAGCATACAGTCCCTTTGTCAAATTGTTCACTTATCAAAATCCTTTATTTTGAAAAAAATTATATCTTTGAGCAATTTAGGTCACGCTGAGCTATTACAATAGCTATGCTGGTACAGCTTTAAGCTTCTCATTATCTTCTGTTTTTACTTTCTTTTATTCTAATCCATGTGTCATTTGCAATTATTGTAGCCGGTATCAGCTATTCTTCTTTTCTGTAATGCTGGCAGTATTTTCTTGCCTATAGTGTCTCTTTGCTGATGTGTCCGACACTGCCTCTTTCTTAGTCTGGTTCTGCAGAAGTACAACCGAAGTGAAGCTTTGATGTAAAATGTTCTCTTCTAAAGTTTGACAAACCTTTCTTCAGATGAGTGTTTTAGAATACGTTAAATCTGATCTGAACCAATTGAGCTGAACTGATTGAACTGAACTGAGGAGTAACTACAATAGGTTTGCGGCACTTTTTAAACCTTAAAAAACATGTCGTGGATGTGTGATGATAAAAAAGGGGGAAGACAACATCTCAAATGAAGAATTTAAGGAAACCAATACACAGAATAGAATAAATATGTTCTTGGTTTTATTTATTATCTGAATGAGTGCCATGAGAGTATTAATCCAGAGGCCGTAATAAAATGCAGACCTCAGCAAGAAACAAGAACATGCCCAGATTGTTCAGATTAGGTAATAATCAAAGCAACATTTATTTGCTTCAGGATCTGGACCCCATCAAATTCCAACATCTGTCATTTATTTGTTCTTTTCTAATTTCATTGCCCAGAATTTCTACCCAACATAAAACACGGAAGAAAAAGATTGATTTGGATTTGGCTTGCACTCCCGGTTCGCTTATACAGATGATTTGCTTCTTTCCTGATTACTTAGCTCTCCTCCTTCTATCAGTGTCCAGTAAGTGTTGCCATATCACTTGATAATTGCATGAAAAGAAACTGTTCGCGTGCTTATGTTTCCTGAACAATAAGCGGAAACCGCAGCAGTCAGCAACTTTACAGCTGCAAGACCTCCATTAACCTGCCACACAATTACTGATCAGTTTCCATTTATTTACAGTGTGTCTGTTAGTTGTTTCCTATACAGGGATTGTACACAGTAATCAGGGTTTGAGATGCACTCAATTGTGTCCATTAGTCTGTTTTTGGCATCTCAGAAGAAACTCTCATATTTGTTTGACTCTTATGAGCAACAACACACTCCTTGTTTAGTCCTGCTGCACATAGAGATGTGTATTTGGCACTTTCTCCAGGGCAGTAAGAGTCAGCCACCTTCTGAAGGAAACCAGAGCCCAGAATGAGAACACTCTTTAAGAATCACTTCCTTTTTCTGGATGAACATCTGTTGCAGCCTCCTGATGCTCTGGCATCAAATCAACTCGATCCTCCTCCCCCCATTGTCTTCACTTCTTTCCTTTGTTCCTGGTGTGTTAAGGCGTGTTTTTGCATCAAATCTTCTTATCAGCATCTTTGTCCACAAACTCTTTGGTGCCAATAGATGCACACTTTTACTGTAGACATAAAAGTAGCACAGAGTACCTTGGATTCCCATATACTTTGTGATTTTAAAAGAGAAGCTTCATTCATGCAGCAGTTTTTCTTCTTTTTTATCTATCCGTCATTTATTTTAATGCTTGTGGCTCTTTTAATAAATCTGGTGGCAGTTTGACAATGTCCACAATATTCTGTGCAGTTTAACAGCATTTTGTCAGCAACATTTTTCCTCAAGGAAAGACAAAAACCTTTTAGCCTGCACTGGTGCAGGCAAAAAGTTCAAAATCGTTGCAAAGTTGATTCATTTATTTCAAAAAGTGAACCTCATATTTTATGTAGATCCATTACCCAGATAGTAATATATTTCAGGTATTCATTTGAGGAATATGGCTTACAGCTAATGTAACTTGAAATAATAATAGAAATAAATTAAAACGATTCAACGGTCAGTCACTGAGAGTGAGCCGCAAAAGGTCATTGCTAAAGAAGCTGGAAGTTCTCAGAGTGTGTATACCAATATATTAACAGAAAGTTAAGTGGAAGGAATCAAACATGGTTGAAAAAGGTGCACAAGCACCAGAGTTTGTGGTAGATTCACAAGGCATGAACACACACAAAGTCATAGCCACTCCTGACTCACATATGTCAAAAGCATCTTAACTGCACTAGAATACGGACTGGACTGTGTCTCAGTGGACCAAAGCACTTATTTTTCATTTCTTTTGGAAATCAAGGTCTCATAGTTGGCGGGAAAAAAAGAGAAGTGCAGAGTTCAAGCTGCCTGAGATTCTGTGTGAAGTCATGTCATTTGTTGGTCTTGGTCCCATTGTGTTTTTATCCAGTCTAAAGCCAGAGGAGCCATCTACCATGACATTCGAGAGCACTATGTTTCCTTTTGCTCACAATATCTAAACTGAATAAATTTTTTAATGGACTTGGCCCTTGGCCACAGTGCCAAAACTACCAATACCTGGTTGGCATCACTGCCATCAACGAAGCCTGTAGAAAATCTGTTGTCGCTGACATTCTCACAGCTTGGGTACAAGTTGGAATATATTTACTGTCATTTCAGAAACACATCAGAAACAGAGATCTTGTAAATTGTCTGTCGAACTGAAACTTGTTACTGCCACCCTAAACTGTTTCTACTAACCTTAATTTAATGTTTTTACTTAGTTTTAGATAAATATGATTTCTGTGTCTTTATTGTTGTCTTTATTAGATTGCACAAATAAATGTATATCCATTGCTTTGACGCTTTGTTGTGCTTCTGTGACAAAAGAATACCAACCGTAGATTAAATGGTTACCGTTTGTGAGTTTTATAAAAAAAAAAAAAAAAAAGTAAGATGCTTTGTAAAATTGGTAGAACTTTGTTAAATGAAACCTTAATCATTTCAATGTAGATGTATTTTGACTGGGTCAATTTATGCTTAGACAGTTAAAACAAATTACAAAAACATATAATAATTTCTCTTGGAGGTAAAAAAACAAACAAGAAACAGAAACAACAACGACACATAGAGCTGCATCAACAAATCAGCTGGTGACCCTGACCAGTGTGTCAGCAGCAATGGCGGCAGTAATTCATGCACAAATGCCACAACCAAGCATGTATTGTACACCACATGGAGACACTTTTCACCCAATCAGCATCTCATCAATCCTGGATTATCTTGAAATGATCTGGAACACTGACGTTTGGGCTTTCATTAGCTGTAAACTGTAATCACAGAATCAACCATTTTAAATAATACATGAGTTTCACTTTTTGAATTAAATTACCTGAATAAAATAACTTTTGATGATATTGTAATCTTTTTTTAGATACATTTGTAGATAATAAACATGATGTTGGACCACATTGTCTGTATCAAACAGCCGAAGATATCACATTTTTTCATCCTCTGGTCTGCTCATAAAGACATTATACATCCTCCCTTTACCCCCACCATCATTGCAGTGATGCTTTAACTGACTTCACTTAAAAAAGTCTGATGACTGACTGACCCTGGGCGGTGCAGAAAATGAGCAGCCAGGCTCTTCAATCAAAAGCTCATCATTTACAAGCTACACTTTGTTTTCTGCTTTGCTTAGGAAAACGACTATGGCAGAATTTTGACCCAGGATGCTGAAGCATCTTACCCTGCCTTTACCTGTCAACTGTGTGTGTGGAAGGACACTGTGAAGACCTCTTTCTAAATCAGAAAAACAACTAGCAGGCCGTCCTGTCTGAGCAGCACAAGATGTGAAAGGCACAGATTATTTTTTTCCTTTTAATCAAACATCATATTTTAACACAATTCATGTCTTTGGAAATGTACACAAGCAACTGTAACAACACCGGTGGCTTCAAAAGCAACGTACAAATGTGTCCTGCTATCAGGAAATCTAAAATATGAACTTCGATAAACTGAAACAATCTTTTTATTACGTTTTATCTCTCATGAGTCTAGAGCCTGTAAGATGAAAGTTATTTAGGCTGCAGGGGTTTGACAGTGGATCAGTTGTTGGTCTTGAATTGGGGGACTGTACCATGTTAGATCCAGCAGGGGATGCACCAGGGTTGCACCATGAGGCAGAAGCTGAGGCTCATTGCTACAAGTTACAAGTTAGCAACATTATTAGGAATGTTTTCTTTCTTTTCTTTTTTTTAGCAGAATCTAGATGCTTGGACGGTCGTTGCCCAACATCAGGTGTCTTGAATGTGGAGCGGTCTTTTTAGAAGTCGTAAGGTCGGACCATCATTGTGGTGGAGCGCAGGGAGTAGCTGGGGCCCCTGAAGTGGTGCCACTTGATGCCGTTGAGCTTTCTGATGTTGTGGCCGACTGTGTAGTAGATCCCGTTTAGGTTGGAGAAGCCACAGGCGTCAAACCACCAACCTGGGTGGAGAAAGAGCACAACCGCGAAGGGAGATGAATGCAAGCGGAGAGAAGAAATCGTTTTTGCACAAATTCTAATTTTAAAGGGGAAAGACAGAGAAAGGAGAGATTGGCGGCGAAGGGACTATTTTACTTTTTCAGAACCACTAATTGTGGACCACCCGAGTCAGACGCATACTTCTAACAGGGATTCATTAGTAGCAATTAAGAGTAATTCGTGTTTGGCAGCATGGCACTGTTTAGGTCCCAATCTCTCAATAACAAATCCCAGAGACCTTAAGGGAGTTCAATTAAAATATTGTTTTTATTAAACTGAAAACTTTATCTGTTCTGTTTTGGTTCTTTTAGCTGATACGTTTCTGCAGGCACATGAATATGTCCACGTGTAGAACTTTGGCCAAATGCAACATGAAGACCGAAGCCTTAAAAGAATTGCGGTTTGGAATACTTGGACCCACATGTCTGTCTTTATAATAATTTTAGGTTGCAATGCAGCTCAGGAGTTGCAACAGTCAATTAACATGAATGTGAGTGGTTAAATCCTGAGTGTCCCGGTGGCATTATTACATGCTGCATGGGGCCCCCAACCATTTTCTCCTTAAGGACCCCATAAAAGCCTCGCCTTGCTCTGGTTTAATAAATGGCTACTTCTCAAAGTTTTATTGAATGGATTCCTCTAATAATGGCTCTGACATTTATGTTTTTATGTATGTAAAATAAAGCATAGAATTGTTGTGCATGAGCAATTATAAAAATCTGCCATTCTCTGTTTGTGTCGCTGATTCAACCTTAAAATTCAGAAAGTAACAGACGGCCTTGGTCATGTTTAAACAACTGCATAAACACCACTTAAATTCACTGCATGAAGACTGTAGTGAAGTCTAGAAGAACCCAGACAATATAAGTTTCTGATGCTGGAATGAAGCCACATTACTTTTCCCTTTGCATTTAAAATGCTAAGCGATAACAAATACCACTGCACAATAACAAGAAGGAGCTTAAAATATGGAATTAAATCAAGTTCCTTATGCAAAATAGATAGTTGTAACTATATAGTTATTTTTTATTAATTCATAAGATGTTTAATAAAGTGTTGTTCAACTCTGCAAACATTAATAATCTGCAAAAACATTTGAAATGAGTCATTAGAAGCTTTTTAAGAAACTCAGTCAAATGTGGACTGATTCACAGAGAGCTTTTTGCTTTACCTTGTGACACGTGTCTGAAATTACATTGAAATTCCTAAAAACAACATGTTTTTTTTTTTTTTTTTTAAAGAGCACTCATTATTTTCAAATTGGGCCCAAATGTATGTTCTGCCTTAAGGGACAGATGATGGAGCTGTGTTTGTCTTTTTTCTTTTACTTTTCTTTGCCCTTTCCATCTCAGTCGCTCGTTTTTTTTTTTCTCGTTTTTTTTTTTCTCGTTTTTTTTATTTTATTTTGCTTTGTCTTTCTCTGTAAATGTGCTGTGATTTGAAATGACTCACTGACTAATGGTCACTGCTGGAGTCTTTTCCTTTGAGATCTCGAGGATTTTGGCCGAAACGATTAAGTTAATCTGCGATTACGAGCCATCAAGGGGAGGCCGAGGAGAACCAAAGAGCTGTTTGTGTTGGCGGTGGCTCAAGGTCAAATTGTAGTGACAGAGACAGATGTTTGACTGACCAAACCTTTTGGCAAAACACCAATAATTCAGCTCTTCAGCCAGTAAAATGTTTCTTAAAGCATTTAAAGCATTAAAACATTTACAGTGATTTATAATAGAGCGAGACTGTTGGGTGAAAATGTAGTAAGCTGTTATCTGCATCGTTGCACCTTTAGAAATTCCTAAATTAAAAAAGTTTCTAACTTTTACTTTGTCATTCATGTGTTAGTAGCTTATCTTTAGAAAAGATAATGTTTCTAATAGCGGGTAATTGTAGATCTTGATCCTGTGGACAATAAAAAAAAAAAAAAAAGTCTAAAGGAAGGCGTACCTCCAGTGAGCATCAAGGCACATTTGCAGTGGTCGCAGTTGTCGTTGTCATGATCTCGGGTGCTGAAGCCGGCGCCGTGGGTGATCAGGCTGCTCTGCCTTCCTGCTGTACCGCTGTAACCTCTCAGATACAACCTGAGGGAGAACAGACAACATGATGAACAAAATATGTTGGGACAGGTTGACCATTTGTCTTGTTTTTTTTTTTGTTTGTTTTTTTTGCAGAAATGTAAAAGAATAAATAATGTGCCTTTCTACTTTCCAATAAACCAGATTGTTTTGTAATTTTTTAACGTTTAATTTCCACAGGTTTTATGGAGGTCCTCCAACGTTTTTATTTGGACTATGCATTCTTTTTCATTAATTTTATTTCCACTCCTTGTATTTGAACTAAAAGTTAACTAACTAACTAACTAACTAACTAACTAACTAACTAACTAACTAACTAACTAAAAAAACTAACTAACTAACTAACTAACTAACTAACTAACTAACTAACTAACTAACTAACTAACTAACTAACTAACTAATAAAACATTGGTTTTCCTCATGGAAAAGGCATATCTAATGCATATATAAGTAGTATAGTAATTGTAGACATAATTCTGTTTGTGGTAACTATCCATTAAGTTTCTGAACCTTTTTTCCTCTAATTAATAATGATTGATTGATTAATCAGAGTTAAGCACCTTAGCCAAACAACAACAACAACAACAACAAAAATCCACATGACCTAAATGAGCACACGCTTGGAGCTGCCCTCTGTTGTTAAGCTATTCCACAGGTAGGGAGGATAAAAACTGAGTCTGATTCTATCAGCACTCACTAAACCTGTCACAGACAATCTGAGAGATCAGAATGTTTTGTAATCTTCAAGTAAATCAGAGATATATTTAGGCCTCAGGCCATGGAGAGCTTTTTTGAGAAATAATAGGAATTTAAAATCTACCCTTTGACACACGGGGAGCCGTTGTGGTGATTTAAGAAGCGGTGGAATGCGCTCCACCTCAACGGTGTTAGTGAATAGCATGACAGCAGAACTTTGGACGAACTGCAGCCGTCTGAGGTATTTTTGTTCAATTGAGACTGATGAGGACACCTTTACCTCTATCTGGCCAGCAGGAAAAATGAACTTTTTCCTACTCTGGACAAAAATTCTTTAATTCTTGATAATTGTTTTTTAGAAGCCCCTCTGACTGTTGTTGCCATCTGGCTGTAAGATTCAAATCCAAAACTGTACCAAGGTTCAGGTTATATGGTAACAGCCCTAACCTTTTTCTAAGTTTATCAAATAAATACTTTAAAACAATCAGATTAGTTCCTCAAAATCTCTGTGCATCTACGCATGTAGCTAATAAAGGAATAATCAAATTCACATGTGCATTTACTTTTAACTTTTCATAGACTGTTGTACATTAATCTGGGATTGTATTACATTTGTGTTTGATCTATGCTTTGGAGTCATTTTTAAAGTCCAGAAAGTAGCAACAGCCAAAGGAACTCCAATAGTTTCAATGTTGTGATGAGAAATCACAGAGCTAACAGTTTTTATGTTGCTAATTAAAAAAATTCAGCTCTTTGATCATGTTACATCTGTTTTATGCATGACAAAAAGCTTTTGATGTATGGACAAACAATCAGAAGAACCTATCAGTGTTTTGGCTTGATTAAAAAAAAAAAAAGCTTGTGATTGTCATACATCATTATCTTTCTCCATCTACCTATAAACATGCAATCACAGTCAAATAAAGGAACTTTCCAGAGCGCTTGATGTGCAACAATTGATAACCATCATGTTTCTGCCTGGCACTAATCCTCACAAAAATCAAAACCTGCGAAAAATCCTAAACTGAGGAACAATGATTACAGAGTTAATTTCACATTTAATGTTTTCTTCACTTTATTGGTCTATTTTAAGAAGAAAAAAAAAAACATCTCATCAAAATGTTTACAGAATTTAGTCATCACTTATGTTTTTTTGGGGTTGAACTACACCCCTCAAAACAAAGAGGTTAAAGATGATTAAAACAAAAAGTTTACACTTCCCTGGGTCACCATAAAGCTGCAAATCTGACTGGCTGCAACCACGATGGAAAAGATAAAAGTCATTTAACCACTGATAAACTGTGTAAAATCTTATAATTTAAAGTGGGTTTACTTTCTTGGGATATTCCTAAATGCGAAACATGAAAAAGACTTATTGTTCAAGAATATTGTTTAAGAATGAAAATAAAAATAAATTTTTGCTTAATTTGTATTGACACATCTTGTTAAAAAAAAAAGACTGTTTAAAAAAATTAAAAATAAAATGTGTATGCCGTGTTTGTAGCTATTAAGAAATTTAGTGTACATTTTCAATAACGTTCTATTTCATATTTAGTGTGTTTAGTCAAGGAATATTAGTGTACTTTGTGTGTTTTGTGCATTTTAGGTGAGATGTAAGTAGTTTTAAACCTGGCAAACCAGGTATTTTTTATATTTAATCCCCAGGTCTAAAAGAAGGTGTACTTTCTTTTTGCCATGACTACAAATCCAGTTAATATGAGAGACCCGAGTCAAGATATTAAATTTTAATTTAAATCATAAATTCAAATGAATGTTTTTACCTGTACTGCTGTCTTTCGCTGGCCAGTGTAAAGCGGTCATACTGGGAATGTGCAGAACTCCCCTCCCAGTCCTGCAGCTCCACTCTCAGAGAGTACTGGCCTTGACTGGTCAGCAGGTATAAAACTTCGTTACCCAGCCAGTGCTCCCCCGACACGTCCCCAAAACCCTGTGAGAGGGGGGGAGGACAAAGGGTGAGGTGTGATGGTGAACTGATTCGACTGATGGTTTATTTTTTTTTTAAAACTTCATTGTTTTTAATTGCTTTCATTCTCAGGCATGCTGACCATTTTGTACTCCCTCCAGCTCCTCTGGAAATCCACGCTGCCGTTAAAGCGCCGCTGGAAGACTGTCCAGCCGCCGCCGTTCGTCTCCATGTCACAGTACACCTTCAGGAGGGGAAATGGAAAACTATCACCAACGTGGGAGACAATGGCGTCCACATAGGAAAGAAGCTGAAGTTGGATCATTAAGTCAAACTCAGACAGCATTCAAAGCTGTAAATAATGTGCAAAGTTTGATGATCAGTACAAATTTGTTACTTTAAATAAGAGTTAAATAAGAGTTAAAAAAAGAGCACACTGCATATTTCTACCTTGTTTTTGATACCAAATATAATACCAAATATAATTTTTCACACTTTTTTCTTAAAGGCAAGGCAAGGGAAATTTATTTGTATAGCACATTTCAGTACGAAGACAATGCAAAGTGCTTTATATGATTAAAACATAGGAAAATAAAACAGATTAAAAGCGAATTGTAATAAAATGTAGAAACAAAATAAAATATGGGGAAATAGAAATTAAAAGCAAATATTAAAAACAGTTGGACTACAAAGTTGGACTAATGATCTTTTAGTCATGTCATGCTTTTAGGCCCATACTTTTCATCATGAAATCAAACTTTCCACCCTGGAAAATTGCCCTGGAAACTGCCTTTAACTCATTAACAGACTTCTCTGCTTCCAGACCTTTTTTTCATTTATTTTATTTATTTTAATGGTCCTCCGCAAGGTCGACCAACCAAATGAAGGTTTCACACTTATTGGCCAACAGTGGTGGATCTCAGCATCTCCTTCTGTTTGCCCCAATTGTTCCCACTCCCCACCAGCCCAGTAAGCAAAGACATGTTTGATGTGTTTTAAAGCCCTAGCCTCACAGACTCATTAAAAACGTCACTAGGATCCAAATATTTTGATCCTTTAGTGACCTTTGACTGTCAAATGTTTACTAAACTGGTCAGTTTTAGTTTGAGAGCATAATGTGGGAAAAGCTCAACGTGATTACCTGCACAGGTTCTGTCCTGTTACCGATGTAGATATGATACAGGCCGCTGGCAGAGCGACCAGCCTTGTAAGCATCTGCACAGTCCTTCCACATCTGGCTCTGAGGAGGAGACCCTGAAAGCAAAACACGTGACATTATGCTATACGATATGAAACGTTAAGATTTCGTTTTCACACAACCTCTCGTCGTGTTTGGGAACGTACCGGTGGTCGTGGCCACTATGTCGATGAGCGTGTGGACTGACTCCATCAGCTGAGCCTGCTGCTTCTGCAGAGCCGTGTTGTTGCTGGTGGCGACTCTCAGCTGCCTCTCTAAGGAGTCAATGGCCACCATCTGAGTCCTGATCACAGACTGAAAAACAAAAGGTTCATTTAGGTTTAATTCGTCTGCGTCTTCTTTAAGCACCTTTATCAATTCTAAATACTGTTAGGATATCATGCATTTTATCTAAAAGTGCAAACATTAAATATTGAGATGATCTCCCTTTGCAGTAAAACAATTATTATTTTTTAAAAACTGGAATGACATGAGAAAAAAGTTATTTGCATGTTTGTGCTTGACTCAGGCCTACATTAATTACACCGAGTTTTATTGCATATGTTAAAAGCCTCATTTTTCCAACATGAACTATGGCGCTCAATGGAGTCAAAACCTATACTGATATCATGATTAAATGAGTCTAAACATCTGAGAGACCTTTCATGATTCATTTTAATTTTAATACATACCCAGACACCTGTCCAAACAGTCGTCTGCCAATGATGTTTCTTTACTATAATAACACACAGATGTCTTGTTCATTAACTGTACCTGCAGCCGGTTCTTCTCCACTCTCATGTCCTCCAGCTCTCCTCTCTGCTGAGACTCCAACAGCTGAACTTTGCTCTCCAAACGGCTAAACGAAACACAGAGAAAAGAAGTCCTGAAAGAAAATCATTTGCACGTGATATTTGACCGACTTTCTGCTACGAATAACATAAGAAGCACCGGTAATCACATCTTTTCCCCAAATGTCTTCAATGATTTAAAATATTAGTTTTGTGGTCTGGTATCGTTTATAAAACGTTGGTAGGAATCGGAGCACATTATGCCGCAGAATAACACCAGTGCTGGTAAAACATTAGGCATTGTGCTTGTGTCTATGCTTCTCCTTTTGGATCCTAATGCTTTATTTAATGCATATCATATGTATAAAGGTTTCAACATATTATGATTAAAGGACTCTCCCAACTCGGGGTTAAGATATTATAAGTTCCAATCGGTACATGAAAACACAACACTTCTATTTTTGGATTTTTTTATACCATTCAACTGTGGAAGCTCTCTAATCTCTTTCTCCTTGATCATAAATGTAAAGTTGGCGACAATAAAACACTCAACTGCAAAAAACTAAAGCTGACAGCCACTGGTGTTGCAGAAAGACATTTTATAGACCCTGAATTCTTCCTTTGATCTGATATCTCCCAGAAAATGTAACCTTCTGCTGTCATTAGTAATTTACTAATGGCCGATCTTCCAAATTCTAAACCACTCAAGCTAAGCATCATCAAGTTCACAACTTTGCCTCACATCCCACATTCAAATAAAATCTGATTTGGAAACAGAAGGTAAAAAAATGCAGACTGATGATCTAATTCTACAAAAAAATAAATAAAAAAATAACCCTAACCCTACACACACCCAAAATACAAAGAAAAACTACAACAACAACAAAAAGAACAAAACAGGACATTAACATGAAACCATCAGTTTCATGTTAATGTCCTGTTTTGTTCTGGGAGGACACTAAATCCAACTATTGAACCAGACTTTGTAAGAGCTAAATGCATGATACTTTTGGTAAAGAGTGAATCTCTGACGCAATGGAAAACAATGATAATTCTAGTTTGCATTCATTTTCTCTAGGGGCAAAGACATGTTTTATTTTCTAATTTTTTGAAGGCTAAGTCATAATCTTTGTGTTTTTGACGTCAGATTTGGTTGCAGTTTCCTACCTCAAGAGATCAATTACTCTGGTTCTGAGTAAACTGGGTCCTTTTGGGGAAGCTCTGGCCAGTAACCGGTTCCTTATAATGAATTAAAAGCATGGACATCCAAACAAACCTTTGAAAAAACTATTATAGAAATAAAATCCTTTTGAAATCCATCCGTCCATTATCTGTCCATGTTTATCCTTGCAGGGGAGCTGGGGCTGGTGCCTATCTTAAGTGGTCTTTTGAAATAAGAGGTTACATTTTTGAACAAAAATTACTGGAGGAAATAAACTTTTCCTTGGTAGTATAATAATAGAGATGCACATGTAGAGTGAGAAAACTGTGACAGGTAGAGGAGGCTTAACATCTGAACATTGCATAGGAATCCATCTGACAACATGTGAAACACTACAGTGAGGTGGTGGTTTGGTTGAAAACCATGCAAATTATCATCAAAAAATGACAAAATATATAATCCATTCAGTGGCATGAAAACACTATTATTTCTTATTTGTCAATAAAAAGAAAGGAGATAATCTTAATTCATGTTGGTGTTTCTCCTCTAACTGTAAAATGTAAATTTGCAGACATCGCAGATATACCAGAAAAGAAAACTGACATCTGGAAAATTGAAACAAAATGCTCCATCATTCTGTGCAATGTTGCTCATTAATGCTAGAGTGATATTAACTTACATGAGCAGGTGAGACTTTGGTCACATTAACGGAGCAGAAACCGGGGATCAGCTCCTGGCTGTGATCACTTCAACATGCTGACCTACACGTGAATGTGGGAACGTTTTTTTCCTCCTGACGGAGACGGATGGAGAGCCAGCGATCGCTGTGGGGTTGCGGTTTGCGAGCGACGTATGACCAAATGTGTGTGTGCATAAACACGCATTCACTGGGTCCACAAAGTTGTGAACCTGTAACAGCTTTCACTGATTTTGTTTACAGAACAGTGAGAGGTGAAAAGGTTTGTGTGAGACTTTTTTTTTTATATTTGATTTGAGCAAGAACAGGCTAATAACGTCAACAGATTCCAGTTTTATAGATGCAAACCATAGATACAGACCTTGTTAGGTTTAGGATGGTATTTCACGAATTAATGAAAGGAATAAGTGTTCTTATAAATAGAGGTCGTCTGTTAAATGTCAGAGTTAGTCTTCAACATAAATAATCTTAAACATGGCAGAAAACTAGAAATGATTAGTTATCAAACGCAAAGCTTTGAAACAGCAACCAGCCTCAACGCAGGAACAACTTGGTAGTTTTTATTTGAAAATACAAAGAAAACTGAATCTCTGGTTGTCCATTAAGATCTAATGCTTCTGATATTAATAAACATGGAAGAATGAAGATCTAATGAAATAGTGTGTACATTGTTTGAACCCCTGGTAAACCTTGCATTTTAGAGTATATTTATCTGTTAACACACTGAATACATCTTTAAGCTCACTTTTAGACAATCTAGAACATATTTAGTCTATTATCTGCACTTCCTGTGAATTATAAAATGCCCAAATGATTAATCTACTTTGGAACAAGCAGTGCAAAATTTATTGTAAGCAGATTTCCAAAAGATTCAGTTTTGGTCTGAAATCAAAGCTAAGAATCCTTTTATAAGTCTGAAGGGGGCTGAGGCATGCTTACACCAAGCTTCACATCACATAAATTTGTCCATGTCTCTAATATCACATCTATGTTTCAGATCTTCCCTCAGTCACGCTGATTGCTGTATTTTGACAAAGATTTCAATCCTATGTTATGCTGCGGTCTGTTCTGTGGTTCGGGTCACCGAGCTTAACCTGGGGTGTTGCAGAAACTCGAGCAGACCTACAGGATGTCCATTCTGTCCACAGCTGTTGTGAGTGAAGAAGCGTGCGTGTTTATTTGTATAAAGAAGTAAGATTCAATCACAGTCCGTCTGGAGCCATTTTACCAGGTGTAAACCGAGGCACATGAACTGCCACTTCTGATTGGATCTCTCCATTAAACGTATGTCAATCTTTTTTAGCAAACACATTCCCAAAACTATACTCCATATGGGTAAGAGAAGTAAAATATAATGCAAAGGAAATATCTTTCATTCGCAGAAGTCACCAATAAGTAGACTAGAACTCATCTGGTAATGACGTCTATTGGCTGAGAGTGCGT
The DNA here is from genome assembly GCF_011125445.2 of Fundulus heteroclitus. Classification (NCBI taxonomy): domain Eukaryota; kingdom Metazoa; phylum Chordata; class Actinopteri; order Cyprinodontiformes; family Fundulidae; genus Fundulus; species Fundulus heteroclitus. The sequence continues at coordinate 205,047 of NW_023397362.1, read as the reverse complement.
TGATACCGATGTAGTTGATTGACAGATGTGATCTAGTCTGCTGCTCCTAACATCATCCTGTCTCCAGCTTTTGTTTCACAACCATTATCAGCCATGCTGTGCTCACAGTTAACCTCAAAGTATTGCTTTCCCATAGTGCTCATAGTGCTTCATCCCATTCTTCATCCATTTGTTGCTTTTTGAACAGATAGTTTATTAATATTGATGGCAAATAAAACCAGACGGAGCAGGACTAAACCACTGGGAAAATAAAGTGTGGTTGTGTGTGTGTGTGTGTGTGTGGGGGGGGGGGGGGGGGGGGACACTAAATTGACCATATGTATTGTGTTCCAGTTTAAAGTCAGCAGGACTGTTCTTATGGAATTATCATATATGTTTCAGCTTTAAAGCAGTTTTGATCTATATCTCATATTGAGTTTGGAAACAAACTCTTCCTTGGCTTGTTTGTGCTTGTTAAAGGAAATGTAGAATAGTTTAGGTGCTGCAAATTATGTTGAGATTTACAAACTAATGCACCTGGTCATCTTGGAGAAATAAATCAGTCTCATAATTTTCAAATCTATGATTTTTTATTTTTTTTTACCTTTGCCTAGCTCAATCTCCATCAAATAAAAAAATAAAAATAAAACTGGGAATTTCTGTATATCCATTAGGATTACGATTTCTATAGAATCAATATTAAGATTCTTCAATGCTCCAGCTCAGCATTTTAAGAATATAAAAGAACAAGAAATCAATGAAAAAAAGAATAAAATAAATGATCAATAATACTAATTTATATTTACTGATGATCGGCTAAAGAAATATACACATACACAAAAAAAGAAAAAAACACATCTGCCAAACACATCTACCCTGCTACTATAAATTAAAGTTTTATGACAATGGAATCCTTCAAAATATT